>NC_079213.1:68253333-68438575 GCF_029633865.1 Lampris incognitus | reverse complement strand
AAGCAGAAGACAGAATGACAGAAAGGCAGAGGGAGAGGTGAAGATTTTATTGCAGATTGTAGGGTTAAAATTCCAGTTACATAATTCGGTCTGTATTTCCTTATGCGCCCAAGCATTTGGCCTCTAATGTGGTGATGAGAGAGCGTGAGCGCTAGGCCCTCTGCTCGAAAACTCTTACGAATGTGTGTGCGTGTGTGTGTGTGTGTGTGTGTGTGTGTGTGTGTGTGTGTGTGTGTGTGTGTGTGTGTGTGTGTGCATTGCAGAGTGTTTGAAATGGACCATTATGTAATATCATCTATAGCTCTGAGGGAATGTTGGCCACTGGGTCAATTATTGCCCCTGTGTGTGTGTGTGTGTGTGTGTGTGTGTGTGTGTGTGTGTGTGTGTGTGTGTGTGTGTGTGTGTGTGTGTGTGAGAGAGAGAGTAAACCAACATTAGGGGCATCTTATCTATTAGCCTGTAAAAGAAAATTATAAGCTACAGCATCACTACCCATGTCAAATAGTACATATATGTACACCAATGAATAAATGATGTCCCTCTCTTTTTATACATCCATTCATCCATCCATCCATTATCTGAACCGCTTATCCTGCTCTCAGGGTCGCGGGGATGCTGGAGCCTACCCCAGCAGTCATTGGATGGCAGGCAGGGAGACAATCTGGACAGGCCACCACACACACAAACACACACACAGTTTCACACCTACGGACAATTTAGTACGGCCAATTCACCTGACTTGTTATATATACAGTTAAGTTATAATGGTAAAGGGAGAATCAGAGACTAAAATCATATCTTATTCTTTTCTTTGGTGGTGGTTTGGAAGGTTGTTATTGCCTAACCTTTTCACTTTTATTTTTCCTAGATGTTATCTGACCATGTATTTTGTTTCTTTACTAGAAACTTGACAGTGGAAAAAGTTATCACCTTCCCCAAGAATGGCCTGTCAGTATCAGTCAGCATTTCTTATTAAAAGAAACTGCAGCAGCTTTCTGCCCTGATAACACATGTGGAGAAGAAAAGTAACTGAAGTGACGTCCAAAAACTAAATTTCAAAATGCTTCCTGTTTAAGAGTCTTTATTTTGCATCACCCTCCTTTATGCCAGCTCCGTTTTGCTCTTTTTCTCCTTTCTTCATCATCCAATTCTTCATTCTCTCGTTCTCCATAATGCCTCACTCTGACGACGACGATGATGATGATGATGTGTGTGTGTGTGTTAGTGTGTGTGTGTTAGTGTGTGTGTGTGTGATAGTGGGGGAGAATGCCTGGGGCAAGTCACTTGTGACATTCTAGATGCCCTTTCACATGCAGTCATGTGACTTGGAGCTGTCTTACACCACTGTGTGTGCGTGTAACTGTGAGCGTTGGTGTTCGTATTTTCTGCCTTTATGTGATTTATTATTTCACTTGTGTGAGCGTCTGTGTGTGTTTTTGTGCTTGTCTCTGCATATGAATTCATACACAGATGCATATGAATTCGATTTTACTGCAGTTGGACTTCATTTTGTCACTTCATTTTGTCATAACATGGTAATTACACAATTTGTTCAGGCTGCAAGCCCATAGCCACTGTATGCCCACTTTGCATAAATTAGGGACCCCCAAAGAGAGAGACTTTAAATTTTTTTTTTGGGGGAGGGTATTCTTTCCTCCCCAATTGTATCCCGCCAATTCCTCTATTTTCCGAGCCGTCCCGGTCTCTGCTCCACCCTGTCTGTCGATCCGGGGAGGGCTGCAGACTACCGCATGCCTCCTCCGATACATGTGGAGTTGCCAGCTTCTTTTCACCTGACAGTGAGGAGTTTCACCAGGGGGACATAGTGCGTGGGAGGATCACACTATTTCCCCCAGTTCCCCCTCCCCCCAGAACAGGCATCCTGACCGACCAGAGGCAGCGCTAGTGTAGCAACCAGGACACACATCCATATCCAGCTTCCCACCCGCAGACATGGCCACTTGTGTCTGTAGGGACGCCCGGCCAAGCCGGAGGTAACACGGGAAGAATTCGAGCAAGCAAATACTTTAATTTATGCTCAGAAAAAGCAATAACAACCAAATCTCTTAGTGATCAGCCGGATATCGAGAAAGCTGCTTGTTTAGGCTGTTAACGCTGGCCTCACAGCAAGTTCAAATGGCGCAATCTACCTCTGTTGGTGCTGCTTGTGGGCTAAATGTTCTTGTTCACAAGGGCACAGTTGGGAGATGTAGTCATGCCTCCCTGCACTGTCAAAGAGGATCTGCCAAGTAAAGAACGATGCCATGCATTGTACTCGCATTACCAGTGATTAAAGTGGGCCGGAGCTACCCGGATCCTGACACTGGCACTTCCCCTCCTTCCCCAAATCAACCGGAGCTGAGATCCGGCACTCTGTAGACAGGAGTAATTTCAACCTTTTTGTCACAGTAAAATTTAAAACAAAAAACATGATGCAGCCAATTCACAAGCATTACAAAATAAATCGCAAATAAAGTCGTTCTTCTATTTTTATACTAATTTACTCACGTGACCCGCACCTGCCTGCTGTCTAGCTTCACCAGAATTGACATCAAAAGAGACTGGCTTCACACTCACGGGTCAGGGTCAGTTCACCGCACCAGGCAGACAAGACTCAAGAGAGCGTCAACCTGCTACCTGCACTATTATCTTGGATTGGGGGGCATAAAGAGTGAGTATCTTCAGTGTATTTCCAATAGTATTTCCAATAGTTTTGTCTAGCTCTGCTTTGGTTTTCATTCAAGCAACTAACGTTAGCGAACGTAACGTTAGCTAGCTAGCTAACTAGCTATCTTCCACCCGGTAACGTTGCTAGCTAGTTGCTGACGTTGCTGGCTAGTTGTTTGAATGCTGCTAGGCAAGCTAACTATCGGCTAACTATCGGTAGCGTCCGGTAACGTTACCGGTAGCTAGCTAGTTATGTTTGTCCAACCTTAGCTCTGGCCATGCAATATGGGATGGATGGAAGGATGGAGACAGTAGGTAGGGGCTGGGATGGATGGAAGGGTGGAGACAGTAGGTAGGGGCTGGGATGGATGGAAGGGTGGAGACAGGTAGGGGCTGGGATGGAAGTGTGGAGACAGGTAGGAAGGGGCTGTTTTGTTTCAGCATTCAATTTTTATTGCTGAAAAACTGGTTTGTTTTATGATTGGAATTGGAACATTAAATGTTGTGATGACTATTAGTAAATTCATGAAGTCTGTTCAGTGGCACTTTCAACTAATACAAAAGACTGATTAAAATGCATTTCAATTTTTAAATTGAACATGTAGTCAGTGATTTATTGAGCATGTAGTGTGTGTGTGTGTGCATGTGCTCGTAGGGTTAATTTCCTGATTTGAGACGCAGTATTGAGGCCGACTATCACTCCCGCACTTTTGCCCACCTCTCTAATACAGAGATCCCCCACTTACCAAATCCCACTTTAACCCCTGCGCATTACCATTTGTTGAAGGCTGTCTCATGACTTTTATTGCATGTCAGAACCCATCTTCTCCCTCCTCCATCACACTCCACTCAATATCATCTAATGGAGAAGCTGTGTCTTTACGTGCTTTGTTTCCCTCTACAAAGTAATCCCCAAAAATGTAAGGAGAACAACAGAAATTTGATGCATTTTTTTCCATGTCGTCCGTTTAGTTTTTTATTTCGTTGCAAATGAGGTGCCAAAGTTTTAGCTGCACTTTCAAATCATTCATCCTGACCATCTGCATAGCTGTTAGTTAGAACAACGATATGTCATGATCCTGAGGTCAACCTTTAGCGTTGCCTGCTGTTCATTGCAGTAAAACAACTATTGTCCTATGGTTCAGCCCAAGACCTCCCAGACACCCTATTAAATGCAATAGTTGCATAACACCTAACAGCCAGCGGTAGAATGGCTGCAGTGCATCTCTAACTTGATCAATAGTCGGTAATTAGTAGTCTCAGGGGGGTGCACACGCAGGTCGATTTGTTTCTATGAGTCCCCATTGACTGCCAACAAAGAGCTGAAGGTTCTCTTCTTGCGGTCTGTGTCAAGCCTGTGCCCTTTGGTACTGAGGGTCAGGAACCTCAGGAAAGTCATGTCTTCATTTTATCCCATTGCTTTCTGATTTCTTACATTTCCTCTTTATCTTTCCACATCCCCTTCCCATCCTTTACATTAAACCCTCCAGTTTTAACATGATGTTTGCTCTGCCTTCTCTGTGGCAGCTACGTTGACTGGTGATCTACAGAGAGCTTCTGTTTCTTTTATGGAAAAGTAGGTAGTCAGTTGGTATTTTGGCTCTGAGCTGATGGAGGGTGGGAGAGGGAGACAAAAAATAAGGGCTAAGCAGTAGAAAAAAAGAAGGATTTGAGCTTAGGCTAATGAGAGCGCGTACAATTTGACTCCAGAGAGGTCACTCTTTTCATTAGCTTATTGGAACTCCAAACCATTTTTAAAGCGTTTGATTTACAGCTGTCATTTTTTTTTTGTGTAGAATTCCCCCCCCCTTTTCTCCCCAGTTGTATCTGACCAATTACCCCACTCTTCTGAGCCGTCCCGGTCATTGCTCCAGCCCCTGTGCCGATCCAGGGAGGGCTGCAGACTACCACATGCCTCCTCTTATACATGTGGAGTCACCAGCCGCTTCTTTTCACCTGACAGTGAGGGGTTTCACCAGGGGGACGTAACGCATGGGAGGATCACGCTATTCCCCCTAGTCCCCCCCCCCGAACTGGTGCCCCGACCGACCAGAGGAGGCGCTAGCGCAGCAACCAGGACACATACCCACATCCGGCTTTCCACCTGCAGACATGGCCAGTTGTGTCTGTAGGGACGCCCGACCAATCCATAGGTAACACGGGGATTTGAACTGGCAATCCCCATGTTGGTAGGTAACGGAATAGACCGTTATGCTACCCGGACGCCTGCAGCTGTCATTCTCATTCAATTTCAAATGACATTGTGTTTCAGATCAAAAGTGTGGCCAAAAGCTTCATGATCAAATCCAGAACATGAATAATGGTCTGGGAGGTGTTACATAAATGAGTGGGGGTATTGGTAAATAATTTTTCAATAAATTTTTGAATTTCTGTAATAATAGATAATCATCAAACTCTCTTCGGTAGTTTAATGAACCATTACCTTCAGACAATATGAAATAAGGGGTAAGGCTAGTCCATTGCTGGATTCTGATTCCCTTCTTCAGTATCTTCACTGAGGATGCACACACATTAACACGATTAGACACGCAAAAACACACTCAGACTTTTGCATATCCATCACTCAAAGAGAGAGAAAGAAACAAAGAGTGACAGAGAGGGAGCAAGAGAAATTAGTCACTTTTTCAGAGAGAAAGCAGGAGGGAGTGCAAGGTATGCATTAAAAATACTGTGAACTGTGTCATTAACCTATTACTCAGAGAGAGAGTGTGTGTGTGTGTGTGGAGAATGTGTGTGTGTGTGGAGTATGTGTATGTCTCTTGTATGTATGTGGAGTATGCTTGTGAGGTACACACACTTGCACACTGTGTGCATGCATTTATGCAGACTTCATGGAATGAGTACAGCTGTGTAATTGACTCACTGACTCGTATGGTATGTTGTGCATGTGTGTTCCTGCATACACTATATGTGTGTCTCCCACATGTATACATTCAAGTACCAGCTGTATACTCTTTTTAGACCACTCAGCAAAGCATCCATTAAGCCCAATAACAAGAGCTTTCTGGCATCATTTGTATGCGCTGAACTGAGCAGAACATGACTACATTTCCTCCCTGCCTTTCCCCCTCTGCCCCACTATAAGCAGAAAGTAGTGATTATTCTCCATTTGATTAGTGTCTGTCTGACTGACTGAAAGACAATGGCAGAAACATCCTGAATTTTCACTTGGTGATGAATTCATGCTCGAAGGCATTTCCGCGTTGTGATTTCTGTTACTTGAGTGCTGTCTGGCTGAATTAAGAGGCAGAAGTCATTGTGCTCTTGCTTATGTTCAGCTAAACATGATTTCACAAAGAGGAGACAGAATTTCACAGTACACTGATCGCCCAAATAACTTGATCATGCCATTTAAATTCATGTAAAAAAAAAGACCTACAGTCATTTTTTTTTACATGAAGGCTTAGAATAAACTTGACACCAAGAACTTTTTTTTTTTAATTTATTTCTGATTTTTCCCTTTTTCTCACAATTTAGTGGCCAATTGATCCCTATTCTAGTTCAAACACCCACCCTGATACTGTATGTGTTCGCCAACTGCATCTCTCCGGCTGGTAGTCTCGAAGGAGACCTCATCACTTCCGTGACAAGGCGAATCCAGGCCAAACCACTGCTTTTTCTGACACACACAGATGCAATCATGTGATGAACACAAGCTGACCCCCCCCCCCGAAGACAGCATTGCCAATTATTGCTGCTTCATCGAGTCCGGCCATAGTCGGATCTGACAAGACCGAGGCGCGAACCCCGGTCCCCAGTAGGCAGCTGCGTCGACACAAAGCTGATGCTTAGACTGCTACACCACCGCGGACCCTGACACCAAGAACTTGAAACAACAAGGACTAGACTGAAATATTTACATTTACCTTTTCTCATCTATCAGATGATTTTATCCAAAGCTACTTACAAGTGAGTCAGCAATTAGCAGACCATTTTTCTGCATCTCCTACATGTATCATAGATCACCAAGTAGTCATCATATCATAACCAAGAGCTTTTTTATGTTAAATGCAATTAAAATATGTTCAGCCTACATAGATCACCAATAGTGGGTGATAGGAGATTCAGATTACAGAGTAGCTGGACAATGATGTAGTCAGGATCACTGCCATGCCTGTACTACAGCCAAGAGTTTGTGTCATGTCAAGTGCAAATAGTGTGAGTGTGCATCTGGTTCAACCATATTTGGTTGCACGCTTGTCTTTATAGTGACAGCCCATGCATAATCTCAACCCTCCACCATCTATCTTCACCTCTCTTGGACCCATTCCTATTCATAAACATAGCTTACACCATGCATCTCCCATGTCCTCCAGCAGAGAGAGGGAATACACCGTTATTTCGAAAAAGCAGGATAAATGTCAACGCCAATGGTACAGGAAAGAATAAAAATGACATTTTCACTCATTATCATCATCAGGTTGAGTATCCTCGGATAGATCTGACCCTCTCACCCCACTCGTCTCTATCCTGCATAGCAGCTGGAAGATCCTCAGATGGACATCCTGTGTTGTCGACAAGTTGAATGATATAATTTCTTGCAGGCCTTCCCCCATGTGTCTTTCCATGTTTGGGTGACCAAAGCAGAGTGTTGCTTGCAAGTTCTTCCTTGCTCCTCCAGCAATGACCAGCAGATCTGTCACGTATCTGGAAAGACCCAAAAGCAGACGGGACAACCAGGTAAGGAAGAAATCAAGTCTTTATAGAAGTGGCAGATCCCAGGAGTAGAGCAGGAGTTGGCTCAGTGGCAGAGAGATTGGCAGGCTGAAGTCCCGGAGAGCAGAGAGCAAAAAATCGGACAGGCAGGCAAAAATGCAAAAACTATGAACATCAGAGAATGCAGGCTAGGACTGGATGTGCAATAACCTTTAGGCAACAACCCATGAATGGCTACGTTCCAGCAAAGACTTCCACAGTGGAGGCTTCTTAAAGGTGAGGGTGATTGCTTGATGGCCAGCAGGTGTGTTGATTGAAACCATGGACAGGTGTGCCAGAGTGAAGGAGGAGGAGGAGTGAGCAAGCATCAAGGGAGAGGGGTTGTGACAGTACCCCCCCCTCCGAGGGGCGCCACCGGGTGACCCACCAGGCCTGTCAGGGTGCGTCCTGTGGAAGTCCCGGATGAGGGTTGCATCCAGGACAAGGCGACGAGGGACCCAACACCTTTCCTCCGGGCCATATCCCTCCCAGTCAACGAGATACTGCAGGCCGCAACCGTGGCGACGAGAGTCCAGGAGACGACGAACAGTGTAAGCAGGATGATCGTCGATCATACGATGAGGTGGGGGCGGGGGGGCCGGAGGAACTGGAGGGCTGGTAGAGACAGGACACGTGGAAGGAAGGATGAACCCAGAGAGTGGGGGGCAGCTTTAGATGGACCACAGAGGGGTTAATGACTTTGACAATGGAAAAGGGACCAATATACCTGGGGGACATTTTTTTAGCATCCGATTTCAAAGGTAGGTCCTTGGTAGAGAGCCATACCTGGTCACCGGGGGAGTAGTCCGGAGCAGGGGTGCGATGACGATCAGCCAAGCGCTGGTAATGGCCGGAGGCCCTGAGCAGTGCAGCACGGGCTCGCCGCCAGGTCCTGCAGCACCGCCGGACATGGGCCTGGACAGACGGAACCGGAATGTCCTCCTCCAGAGAAGGAATAGGGGAGGCTGATAGCCGTAAAGGCATTCAAAAGGGGACAACCCAGTAGCAGACGATGGCAAGGTGTTATGGGCGTATTCTACCCCGGGAAGTTGAGAGGACCAAGAGGATGGGTTGGCAGACACCAGAGAACAGTCTCTAATACCTGGTTGGCCCTCTCGGCCTGGCCGTTGGTCTGACGATGGAACCCCGATGACAGACTGACGGTGGCACCGATGGCAGAGCAGAAAGCCTTCCAGACAGCAGAAGTGAACTTGGGACCACGGTCAGACACTATATCACGGGGAAGACCGTGGACGCGGAAAATCTCCCTGACCAGCAGATCCGCAGTCTCTCGGGCCGAAGGCAGTTTAGACAAAGGCAAAAAAATGAACAAATTTACTGAAGCGATTAACAACAGTCAGTACAACGGTATTACCGTCAGAGGCGGGCAGACCAGAGATGAAATCCAAGGACAGATGCGACCAGGGACGGTGTGGAACAGGCAGGGGGCGCAGCAGACCGGCACTGGCCCGAGCGGAGGGCTTATTCTGGGCACAAAAAGGACAGGCAGAAACATAAGACCTAGTATCCTCCTTCATGGAAGGCCACCAGAACCGCCTACGGAGGAAGGCTAGGGTACGGGTTACTCCAGGATGGCAAGTAAGTTTGGAAGAGTGAGCCCACTGCAACACACTAGATTTTACCGCATCTGGAACAAACAAACGCCCAGGGGGACCGTTACCTGGGTCAGGCTGAGTCTGTTGTGCTGCTATGACCTCCCTTTCAATGTTCCAGGTGAAAGCCGCAACCACACAGGTAGAGGGAACAACGGTGTCAGGTTGGAGCTTGGGCTCAGACTCCTTCCAATGCACACGAGACAGAGCATCGGGCTTGGCATTCCTGGAGCCAGGTCTGTACGTCAAAGAAAAATTAAAACGACCAAAAAAGAGCGCCCACTTGGCTTGGCGCGCGTTGAGTCGCTTTGCTGACTGGATGTATTCCAGGTTCTTATGGTCAGTCCACACTATAAAAGGAAGCTTAGACCCCTCCAGAAAAATGTTGCCATTCCTCCAGTGCCAATTTCCCTGCCAGGAGCTCACGATTCCCCACATCGTAGTTCCTTTCAGCTGGGGAGAGACAGGAAGGCACAGGGGTGTGTCTTGCCATCCATACTGGATCGCTGAGAAAGGACCGCCCCCACCCCAATCTCAGAGGCATCCACTTCCACAACGAACTGCTTGGTTGGGTCTGGCTGTATGAGGATATGAGCTGTGGTGAAGCGGTGCTTGAGGGCTTGGAAAGCTGCCTCTGCTGCAGGGGTCCACAGGAACTGTCTGGAGGTGGAGGTAAGAGCAGTTAGTGGGGCTGCAACACGGCTGTAATTGCGGATGAACCGTCTGTAGAAGCTGGCAAAACCGAGAAACCTCTGAAGCTGCTTACGGCTGGTCGGGCTCGGCCACTCAAGAACCGCGCTTACCTTGGCGGGGTCCATTCTCACCTGCCCATCGGTCACGATGTAGCCCAGGAAGGTGACTGAAGGAGCATGGAAGTCACACTTCTCTGCTTTTACGAAAAGGCGGTTCTCCAGAAGCAGTTGAAGGACTTGGCGGACGTGCATGACATGCTCTGACAGGTCTCTGGAAAAAAAAAATCAGGATATCATCCAGGTAAACAAAAACAAAACGATCCAACATGTCACGTAGGATGTCGTTGACCAGACTCTGGAAGACAGCTGGGGCATTAGTGAGACCAAATGGCATCACCAGATATTCAAAATGCCCCAGGGGGGTGTTGAAGGCAGTCTTCCATTCATCTCCGTCTCGAACCCGGACCAGGTGGTAAGCATTGCGGAGGTCTAGTTTAGTGAACACTGTGGCTCCCTGGAGAGAATCAAAAGTAGAAGTCATGAGGGGCAGAGGGTACTTATTCTTGACTGTGATGTTATTGAGGCCTCTATAGTCAATACATGGCCGGAGGGTCTTGTCTTTCTTGGCCACAAAAAATAACCCCGCACCAAGGGGTGACGATGAAGGGCGAATAAGACCAGCAGCCAAGGAGTCCTTAATGTACTTCTCCATGGACTCCCGCTCAGGCTTGGAGAGGCTATATAGATGGCTGCTGGGGAGGGGAGTGCCCAGCAGCAGGTCAATAGCGCAATCATAGGGGCGATGAGGAGGCAGGGAGAGAGCTTGCTGCTTGTTGAACACGGCTTGGAGGTCATGGTACTCAGGAGGCACCAGTGACAGGTCAGAGGTCTAAGGGCTTCACACCTGACAGGACAGACTAAGGCAGAGCAGACTGGAGGCATGACAGACGGACTCCAACTTGAAATTCTGGCCGATGACCAATCAATATGGGGACTATGCTTAACAAGCCAGGGATGACCAATTATAATGGGAACAAATGGAGAATTGATAACCAAAAAAAACTTAACTCCTCTTGATGATTTCTCGACAACAGGAGGTGCACAGGCTCGGTCTTAGAGGTTATCCGGGCCAGGAGACGTCCATCCAGGGCATTAGCTTCAAAAGGCTGGTCCAGATTCACAGTGGCAAGACCTAACTGCTTCACAACCTTTGCATCCAAAAAACTTTCATCAGCTCCAGAGTCAATTAAAGCCAAAAGTTTAGTGGACTGACCTTTAAAACTGATGGTAGCTTGCAACTGGGTATGTGGACGAGGAGACAGAGGGCAGACAGTTGGGCTCACGAGGATCCTCCCCCTCCCTCGTGAGCCTGCTAGTTTTGACGGACGGTGAGGGCAGGAGGCGAGAAAGTGACCAGGCTGACCACAATACAAGCAGCTGTTCTTGGTGATGCGGCATTGACGCTCCTCCGGGTCGAGCCGGAAGCAGCCGAGTGCATTGGCTCCGAAACTGGGGAAGAATCACGCCTCAGGCTTTCTCGGAGGACGTCAGCCTCAGTCGAGCGAGCTCAGCTCCCAGAGTTTGGAGGTGTGGCCCGTGGAAAGTTGTTGTGACCAGGAAAGCGGCGCATCCTCTCTCTCCTCCGCTCCCGGAGACGGTTGTCCACACGAATGGCCAGGGTAACCAATTCCTCCAACCCTCCAGGCTCGGGGTAGGAAACCAATTCGTCCTTCATGGATTCGCTTAGACCGTTGGCAAACCCGGCCTGGAGGGACTCGTTGTTCCATCCGCTCTCCGCTGATAGCGTACGGAACTCAACTGAGTAGTCAGCGACGCTGCAGGAACCCTGGCGGAGAGAGATCAGTCTTTTTGAAGCATCCTTTCCCCTCACGGGATGACCAAAAACCTGGCGAAAAGCAGTGGTGAACTCAGCGTAGGATGAGGAAGTGGAGGCCTGCATCTCCCACACCGCTGTAGCCCAAGCCAGAGCGCTTCCCCGGAGGAGACCCATGATGTAAGCGACTTTGGCTCCATCCGTGGAATATGACTGGGGCTGCTGGTTAAAGACAATCTCACACTGCATCAAAAAAGGGCGACAAAGTCCAAAATCTTCATCATACTTATCGGGCGGGGCAACCCATTGTTCCTTAGCCGAAGTTGATGGCACTGAGGGTGGCGGAGCTGGAGGGGCGGGACCTGGGCTAGCGGAGGCACCAAGCTGGGTCTGGATTCCGGAGATCCTTGAGCTGAGCTTACGGAGGGCGTCAACCATCCCCTGTAGCCCCTGGCTGTGCTGGCTGAGGACCGATTCCTGGTTGGCTACAGCCTGGCAGACCGTGGCCAGGTCTGTGGTGGAATGGTCTGCTGGGTCCATAGTGGCTGGAACGTACTGTCACGTATCTGGAAAGACCCAAAAGCAGACGGGACAACCAGGTAAGGAAGAAATCAAGTCTTTATAGAAGTGGCAGATCCCAGGAGTAGAGCAGGAGTTGGCTCAGTGGCAGGGAGACTGGCAGGCTGAAGTCCCGGAGAGCAGAGAGCAAAAAATCAGACAGGCAGGCAAAAATGCAAAAACTATGACCATCAGAGAATGCAGGCTAGGACTTGATGTGTGGTCCACAGTGGAGGCTTCTTAAAGGTGAGGGTGATTGCTTGATGGCCAGCAGGTGTGTTGACTGAAACCATGGACAGGTGTGCCAGAGTGAAGGAGGAGGAGGAGTGAGCAGGCGTCAAGGGAAGGGGTTGTGACAAGATCGAACCCTTCGTTCTCGGATAGTGTTTGAGATGGCAGGTGTATTGCCAGAGAGATACTTCTTTGTAGGGTGCTTCTTCCAGGATACATTTAGTGCAGCACGCAGCATTCTGGTGAAAGCCCCATTAAGTTTGGATTCAATCCATTTAGTGAGGGTCCAAGAAGATGATCAATAAGTGAGAATGGACTCAGCTGTTGGTCGAAAAAAAATTCTGCTTCAGTTTGTCTGCTAACGTGATGTTAAGTCTCTCATGGTGCCCCAAGCCTTTCCAATTCGAAGCTGCACGTCTTTTCAGTGTATTCAATTTTTCACTAAAATGTTAAAAAAAAGAGAGGCTAAAATAGACTACAAATGTTGCTTACTTTAACCTAAAATAAAATAAAGAGTTCCTGAATAGAATAAACACCGATCAACCAAAACATTAAAACCGCTGACAGTTAAGTGAATAACATTGATTATCTCATTACAATGGCACCTGTCAAGGGGTGGGGTATATTAGGCTGCAAGTGAACAGTCAGTTCTTGAAGTTGATCTGTTGGAAGTAGGAAAAATGGGCAAGCGTAAGGATATGAGCCACTTTGAGAAGGGCCAAATTGTGATGGCTAGACAACTGGTTCAGAGCATCTCCAAAACAGCAGGTTTTGTTCCCGGTATGTAGTGGGCAGTACCTACCAAAAGTGGTCCAAGGAGGGACAACCAGTGAACCGGCAACATGGTCATGGGCACCTAAGGCTCACTGATGCGCATGGGGAGTGAAGGCTAGCCCATCTGATCCAATCCCACAGAAGAGCTACTGTGGCTCGAATTGCTGAAGAAGTTAATGCTGTCTATGATAGACAGGTGTCAGAACACAGTGCATCACAGCTTGCTGTGTATGAGGCTACGTAGCTGCAGACCGGTCAGAGTGCCCATGAATGACCCCTGTACACTGTTGAAAGCTCCTACAATGGGAATGTGAGCATCAAAAGTGGACCATTGAGCACTGGAAGAAGGGGGCCTGGTTTGATAAATCAAGTTTTCTTTTACATCATGTGGATGGCCAGGTGCGTGTGCATCATTTACCTGTTGCAGACAAAGTATACTCCTTCATGGCAACGGTGTTCCCTGATGACAGTGGCGTCTTGCAGCAGGATAATGCGCCCTCCCACACTGCAAAATTTGTTCAGGAATGGTTTGAGGAACATGACAAAGAGTTCAAGGTGTTGCCTTGGCCTCCAAATTCCCCAGATCTCAATCCAATGGAGCATCTGTGGAACATGCTGGAAAAACAAGTTCGATCAATGGAGGCCCCACCTCACAACAGGATTTAAAGGATCTACTGCTAACGTCTTTGTGTCAGATACCAGAGGACACCTTCAGAGGTCTTGTGGAGTCCATCCCTTGATGGGTCAAAGCTGCTTTGGTGGCACGAGGGGGACCTACACAATATTAGGCAGGTGGTTTAAATGTTTTGGATGATCGGTGTATTTACCTCTTTAGATACAAGACTCAAACCTCAAATACTTGGTAATCACTGTAGTAAGTAATGGGTGGAGAAAAGTGGACATCAGTCTCAAAAGGTTTGTTGTTTTTTGCTGTCCATTCTCTGTAATGATTACAATAATGGAGTATTGCCATGGAGTAAAGGTTCAGCGGTACAGTGTAAACAGTCATGTTGTACTTGATTTAACAAAGCCTATAGCTAAGAATAAAAAGCAGATAATTTTGATCTTGGCGGTTCAACATAAAATGCATAGTGTGTAGGGATTGAATTTTATTCATGTTGTTTTTTTTAACTATTCAAACCCATCTCACTCATCTGACAGTTGGCTGATGCAAATGAATTGGATGTGTCAGTACAGCAGTCAATATCACCAATACTTGAATATGTTTTTAGGTGGGGGAAAAATGGGAATTGCTTGTTAAATCTCATACAAGAAATTCCCCTAGAGGTTCGGGGTATTTTCAACTGTGATTAGTGATGAAGTCTCTACCAGTTTTACTCTTAACAAATGGGAATAAATTGCCTGTTTTTTTGTTTGTTTGTTGTTTGTTTTTTTTTTGTCCAAAAGGGACCTTTTTAGGGACACTAAAACAGCCAGCCCGATTAACAGTCTTGTGAAAAATAATACAGTTCTGTGTCTTGACGCATGCTCAGTAATCCAGGTAAAGTCAAAGAAGGCTGAATCAGTTCATCTGGATATGTTTATTGACAGATACGTTTCATCACTCAACTTAGTCACTTAGTTGAGTGATGAAACGTATCCGTCGGTAAACGTGGCCAGACGAACTGTTTCAGCCTTCTTTGACAATTCTCTGTGCTGTCATCTGCTGAGAAATGGAAACTGCTAACAAATTATCTCCCAATTTTCGTGAAGCTTTCCAGCTTGTCCAGGTCATTGTCATCATAGTTATCATCATAGTTATTGTCATTGCCCGTCATTTTATTCTTGGCTACATCCGTGCAGTATGTATGTCCGAATGCAGTTGTGCAATTTCAGCGGCTCTCTCTGTGTTATGACGTTTGCATGTAAATCTGTGTGCATGCATGCAGCTCAGCATACATGCTGCTTTTAGAACGTATGCGTGTCTCCTGCCTCCTTGACTTACTCTCACAACAGCAGCCCTGTGGGGAGACCACCACCCACACACTCCTCACTGGGATACTCTGTGTGTGCATACATGTGTGAGCTGTATCATGGAGGGTTGCATTCCTGGATCTGAAAAACAAAAGCTGTATTAGGAGAGGCGGTGGGGTTTAGTGTTAGTTTGGGTGCAGGGATGGAGGGATTTTGGATCATCGGCCTCAGTCGTCTGCTTTTTACAATTGTGTGTGTATGTGTGTGTTAGTGAGAGAGTGAAAGAGATGGTATGTGTAGGAAAGATGAAAGGTGAAGGATTTACAATCTGGATAATTTCTACACTTGAATTTTGTTGTGTTTGGTTGCGTGCGTGTGTGTCCACAGCTAATCTCGCAAATTTCTGGACCTGTCAGCCTAAAAATTTTGATGTACAGTTGTGACTGCATGATGAAGAACTGCTTGTGGTTGAAATGAATAGAAACATTTGTTCTCGCTATTGCTGCTCCCTCTCCTCATTCACTCTCTACCTCGCTTGACCAACACTGCTGCCTTTCGCTGCCTGATCTAAGTCAGCTGTGTGCGTGTGCGACTCACTTTTACGGTTGACTCGGACCGGGCAGCAACATGATCAAAAGTTATTAGAAGATTTTTTTTGGGGGGGGGTATTTTTCCCTCTTTTTCTCCCCAATTGTACATGGCCATCTTCTGAGCCATCTCAGTTGCTGCTCCACCCCCTCTGCTGATCCGGGGAGGGTTGCAGGCTACCACATGCCTCCTCCGATACACGTGGAGTTGCCAGCTGCTTCTTTTCACCTGACAGTCAGGAGTTTTGCCAGGGGGACGTAACACGTGGGAGGAGACCGCTATTCCCCCCAGTTCCCCCTCCCCCCCAAACAGGCGCCCCGACCAATCAGAGGAGGCACTAGTGCAGCGATCAGGACACATACCCACATCCGGCTTCCCACCCACAGACACCGCTGATTGTGTCTGTAGGGATGCCTGACTAAGCCGGAGATAACACGGGGATTTGAACCGGCGATCCCTATGTTGGTAGGGAACAGAATAGACTGCCATGCCACCTGGATGCCCACATTAGAAGAACTTTGATAATCCAAAAAATGCGAAAGTTATAGAGGAACAACTTCCACTCGGTTGCTCACATGCGCGAGTGTAAATGGTTTACCCAGTTTTATTACATTATGAAAATAAATACGGGGTTAGGGTCAGACCAAAATGGTCGCATAGCGAAACTTTTGTTATTGGAAAGTGCAAGTTCATATTAGACTTGGTCGCATTCTTGTGAGGGTCCACCTAGGAGGCTGCACATCCACAGGCTGACAGGCCAAATGTCTCTATTGGGTAGATTTTTTTAGCTTGAGTTCTTCATATTAAAAAACTTTTTTCCCCCATATTTCCGGTTCAGTCGACTTGGGCACTGCACAAAAGTCATATAATGGTAGGGAAACACTGGTTTTTCTGTCCATGTATGGGTGTATATCTGTCCACTGTTGATCTCCCATACTACTGGGCCTGTCAGCCCAATGATTCTTGTGCACAGTTATGGCTGTATGATCAAGGACTCCTCGTGGTTGCAGTGACTCAAATCCTTTGAAAAACCTGTTTTATACCGCAATTGAGCGCTAACTTCTCAGCTGGTTTGTCGGCAAGTCTGAGCACCGCAGGAGAGGAGATACGCCTGGTGGAGATCTGCACTGCACTCTTTTAGTTTTAAATGTGCATGTGTGTATGAGAGAGAGAGAGCGATTATCTACCACCCAATAACCCTTAACCCTTAAAATTCAAGCTTGAAGGAAAGCAATGAAACTTTACTAGCTACCAGAGTTAACAAGATTTTTCCCTCCTATGTTAATACTGCATGTACATAGCAGAATCAAAACTGAATCCAAACTTGCAACATGCAAACTTGCCCCGTGTAATTATAGGTTGTGTCAAAACTAACCTACTGATGACAACTACAGCTAGGATTTTTAGTTAAGAATTGTTTTAGTTGGGGCGCCCGATGGCTCACCTGGTAGAGCGTGTACTGTCAAGGCTGAGTCCTTATCAGCGGCCTGGGTTTGAGTCTGACCTGGGCCTTTGCTGCATGTCATCCCCTCTCTCTCCCCTGTCTTTCCTGTCTCTCTTTACTGTCACTCAAATAAAGAGGAAACATGCCAAAAGAATTGTTTTTGCTGGGGATGAGGTATACAAACATAAAGCAGATAGTACTGCTGTTATGCCTTGTGTTATTACTGAAACAATTAGTCAGCTAATTGATTAGTCAATTGACAGAACATTAATTGGTTATAATTTTGGTGATTAATTGTTTTAAGTCTAATAACATGTCTTAACTTGTGTCGAACATTTGCTGGTTACAGTTTCACAAATGCTAAGGGTTGTTTGCCTTTCTCTGATTCGTTTCATAATCAAAATAATACTTTTTGGCTGCTGGTCAGCCGAAGTAATCAATTGTACAACACCACTTCAGGCTCTGGGAACTTATAATGGGCATCCGTCATTATTTATGACATTTTATAGACTAAGCGACTGATTGATTGATTGAAACAGTCAAAAGATGAATCGATAATGAAAATACTCGTGATTAGCAGCCCTAATGACAATGTGTAGTCCAAACAAAATATATGAACTAATGTTTTGTAATCTGTTTTAAAATGAATTTTTGCGCTACAGAGATTCTTGGCTACCCTATAGTGAGCCTCCGGTGTGCCTCAAATTTGCTGAAATTAGTCCCACTTATAGCTGTGAGTAGTCAATGGGGTCAATTCTAGCATTTTAGACACTTGCTGTGGCTGAAGTTTAAACAAGTAGTATCTTCTAGAAATGCACATATTTTGTAGGATGTAAACACAGCTAAAACAGATTTCTCGACCTGGTATGAAAATAATTATGCCAACCAATACAAAGTTATTATAAATAACACCATATCAGAATAACTTTGGTTATTCCCTGATCTTTTTATGCTATAATTCATTTTGCCCCCTTAAATCCCACTGCTCTCACATATACCAAATATTACTCCCCCCAAAAATGCTTGTGGGATATAAATGCTACTTTTGAATGAAACTGAGTAGAACTTCTGGCTCAAATTTTACAGTCAAAACTATTTGTTTTTAGAGTTGTGATTTGTATTCACATGATGTTTTAATGCCGTGTGTGTGTGTGTGTGTGTGTGTGTGTGTGTGTGTGTGTGTGTGTGTGTGTGTGTGTGTGTGTGTGTGAGTACATGTAGTCTACATGTAGTATCAGAGGTCCACCTGTATGTTTGTGTCTGTTTAAATGTGTGTGCATGCACGTGTGTGTGTGTGTGTGTGTCTTCGTAATAAATGAGAGACCTGAGGGTCACAGAGTGCCAGGTGGCCGATGTTTATCCATGCTGGCATGTTGGCATCTTCCAACTGGCACCATATACATGTCCAAACCACATCAATCTCTTTCTCTCTCTCTCTCTCTCTCTCTCTCTCTCTCTCTCTCTCTCTCTCTCTCTCTCTCTCTCTCTCTCTCTCTCTCTCTCTCTCTCTCTCTCTCTCTCTCTCTCTTTCTCACACATATGCAGACATATCTACTCAGTAACTGATTATGGGCCTAGAAATGAATCAGAAATCTGTTCAGTGTGTCATATCACTTATGGGCACTCTCAAGCTTCCAGATGTCCAACTTTGCATTGT
This sequence comes from Lampris incognitus, assembly GCF_029633865.1. Lineage (NCBI taxonomy): Eukaryota > Metazoa > Chordata > Actinopteri > Lampriformes > Lampridae > Lampris > Lampris incognitus. Next base: position 68,419,887 of record NC_079213.1, on the reverse strand, counting down.
CCTCCTTAGGGCAGTATCTCCATGTCCTTATGAGCATCTCGTATGTTTTTGTCTGTGTTTCAATGGAGTAAACAAGTTCTGACATCATTGTGTGTCTAGCTAATATGGAACATGGTGCTTTTGTCTTCCCTCACTGTCCACAGACAAAATATTACTCAAATACTGACAGACTGTGTCTGAGCACAAATGTTATATTGTTTTCTTTTTGTCAGGCAGGGTTTACTACCTGAGACTAGCTAAGATAGTGTCAGATAAGGTGGAAGTTCTGAAAAAGTATACCAAGCTGAGTTTTAAATAGTCTAAACCAGTGGTCTCTAACCACATTAGACATGGAGAACAAAGAGTATGCAGGTTTACACAAATGACTACTCCAGCTGCTTTTACTAACTGACACCCCATCAACCTCGAGTTGTGTGAAGAAATCAGTAAAATCAGCTGTAGAGTCACTCTTAATGGCATACTACACCAGTCATTGTCACATTTATTGTATTGCCCCTGCTCTTCTTTCACTCTAAAACTCAAAGAATCACTTTAATTAACCAACAGTAAATGAAAGGGAGTGCTATAACATCACAGCTCTGATGTTAATAATAATAATAATAATAATAATAACTTAATTTATTATTTATTTTCTCACCCTTTTGGTCACTACCAAAAACCTATGGTCGTGAGCTTCGGGTAGTGACCGAATGGTTGAGATCGCGAATACAAGCGGCTGAAATGAGTTTCCTCCATAGGGCGTCTGGGCTCAGCCTTAGAGATAGGGTGAGGAGCTCGGTCATCCGGAGGGAGCTCGGAATAGAGCCACTGATCCTTCACATTGAAAAGAGCCAGTTGAGGTGGTTCGGGCATCTGATTAGGATGCCTCCTGGGTGCCGTCCTTTGGAGGTTTACCGGGCACGGCCAACTGGGAGAAGACCCCGGGGTAGACCCAGAACTTGTTGGAGGGACTACATGTCCAGTCTGACCTGGGAATGCCTTGGGATCCCCCAGGGGGAGCTGGAGGGTGGTGCTGGAGAGAGGGATGTCTGGAGTGGCCTTCTTAGCTTGCTGCCACTGCGACCCTACCCCAGAGAAGCGGCTGAAGATGAATAAATGAAAAGTTTTAAGATGAGATTTAAAAGCTAGAGACTTGGTTTGTCTTAGTTTAACAGGAAGAGAGTTCCATAGTGTGGGGGCTCTAACAGTGAAAGCCCAGTCACCCTTTGTAAGAGACCTGGGATTAACTAGCAGGGCTCCATCTGCAGAGCTTAATGTTCAAGGGGGTATATACCAGGTCAATAAACCACAAATGTATGTAGGAGCAAGACTATTTAAAGCCTTAAAATTGAGCAGTAAAATTTTAAAGTCAATTTGAAATATAACAGGGAGCCAGTGTAGGGAGGCAAGCACAAGAGTTGCCTCTTTGTCCTGGTAATGACCCGAGGAGCGGCGTTTTGTACCAGCTGCAGATGGCGGAGGGAGCCCTTGCTGATACCATAATAAAGTGCATTACAATAGTCAAGTCGAGAATTGATAAAAGCATGTACAACTTTTTGCAGATTGGCAGTTGATAAAAATAACCTAATTTTGGAGATTAACTTGAGTTGGAGAAAGCATGACTGAACAAAATGTTTGATTTGATTATCAAAACTGAGGTTAGCATCGAATATTATCCCAAGATTCCTAGCAGCCTGCTTAAGACTACCTGACAGACCACCAAGATTAGTAACAAAAGGGCTGATGGAATTTTTAGGACCGAACAGAATGACCTCAGACTTATCATCATTAAACTTGAGAAAATCTTCGGACATCCCGGATTAAATTTTATTTAATTTTCAGGATTTTAGCAGCAAGTTGTGAGATTTGCTAGGGTGCTAGGATCTGTGGGTTTTAGTGGCATGCATGCATGATGAGTGGAATCAGCATAAAAATGGTTGAGCACATTGTGATTTTGAATGACCTAGCCAAGGGGCAGCATGTATATAGAAAAGAGAAGGGGGACAAGAACTGAGCCTTGAGGGACAACACAACGCAACTGAGCAACCAAGGGGGTAAAGTTACCCAGAACAACAGAAAAAGCTCTATTGGTGAGGTAAGAGCATAATAAGCTAAAAGCCGAGCCCTTAAATGCCAACCCAAGTCTCTAAGCAATGTAAGAGGATTTAGTGATTGACTATGTCAAAGGCAGAACTTAAGTCTAAAAGAACTAAAATTGAGCAGTCACCTCTGTCAACAGTCAGCAATCGGCAATTAGTGACCTTAACTAGAGCTGTCTCGCTACTATAGAGTGTCTCACTACTAAAACCAGACTGGAAACTATTAAAAACAGTATTAGTGTTCATAAAAGAAATCAATTGGGAAGAAATTACTCTCCAGAACCTTACATAGAAAAGACAATTTGGACAATGGTCTGTAGTTACTTGGAAACAGGGGATCTAAATGAGGTTTCTTCATTAATGGGTAAACAATGGCATGCTTAAAACTGTCTGGAGAAGAACCAGAGGTCAGAGAAATTATGTTCCTGATAAAACACAACCTTGAGTTGCTTTTATACAGAGATTTTACAAAGCAAAGAGAAGTAACTCAGAAACTTTCAAACGTTTTTGATACTTGCAATTTCTTCCACCAAAATTTTTTTTTCCACCACAAGTGGCTTTAATTATTGTAATGCAATGAAGTCATGATAGCACATTCTTGGCGATGAGCTGGAAACAAATGTTGCAAGCATGTAGTTTAGCAAGTAGCACTTAGTGAGTAACTTAACTTGGACACAACTGATTAACTGATGCAACTTTCTGTGATTTCCTTACCTGGATTATTGAGCATGCATAAAGAAATTAACATGCTATGCCACTACAAATAACATTAATACAATAAATGACAACATAGTAAACATAATAGCTCCATTAGTAAACACTGCTAGCTAATTTGCTGCTTTTTAGATATAGAAATAGCTACATTTGCTCATATATGTTAATCTGTAACTTGCCATTCATTGTGCTTTTAGAGAAGAAGGTGTGTGTTGCTGGATGTACATTAGCATTAGATAAGCTTGCGTGCTTCATGGGGTCCGTGTGTGTTATCAGTCAGGCTGTCTGAATATTTTATGGATATTTTGAAACACAGACATTTATCGACAGCCATTGATGCAATATGTCTCTAGTTGATGAAATCGTCTATTAAAAGTGAAATAATACAGATGAAGTGATGCGGCTCCTGTGAGCTTATGGTAAATAACACACAGATCTCAGCCAACCGGGTTGCTTGATTACAAACAATTGTTTCACATACTGTTTGACTCACCTCTGGTCTCTGTTACTGTCTATAGTTTTTTTTTTTGTCCTTCTCTCTTTCTTCTACCTTCTCTCTGCCCTGCTCTCCCTCATTCTGTCCCTTTAGAACTGTTCTTCCCATGAGTATGCCTTCCCAGCCCGTCTCTGTTCATTAGCCCTCCTCTCCAGCAGTGCTTGTTTAGTTAATGTCTCAGTGATTTATCCCCACACAAACTGTGTGTGTGGGGGGGGGGGGCTTTTTCATACACTGTTCTGTGTTCTTTAATGCCCTCTGTGCCCTACAAATAGAACTGGGTTGGGTAAATCCCAATTCCAACACAGACATTCAGAGACAACCCAATTCCAACCCTCACTCCTGATTGGTTATTTGACTGTTGCTGATGCCCTTAAAATGAAAAACAGCAGCTATTGAGTGTTCACTGTGGGATGGAGATGAGCACTGTATCCATGCATGTAACTCAGACAGCTGATGTTTTACCGAGAAGAGATCATTTGGCTGAGGATCTGTGTTGTATTTGTGTTATTTTCAATTAACGCACACTTTTTTAATTTTTGTCACAACTTCAAAGCAGTCGCAATGAATGTATCTAAGGAGAATGAGAATAACACCTGCAGGAAGTGGTCTCTCTATATTTTGATGCTGTGTGGATGCATGGAGACACTGATACACTAAATAGTAGTGAGAGACTTAATGTATGAAACATTCCAGTATGCCAGTGGACTCTCCGTGGAAACACACACACACACACATGCAATTACACTCACCTACACAAAGAGGTGTACAGACTGTAGAGCCACACTGCCACATGTAAACATGTGCACAGAGGTTACATACAAAAACATATGAACTGGAGTTTACAAGGAAAGTATAGAGAAAGTCACACAGGACTTGATGAAGGAAACATTCCAGGTAGTCATTGGGATCTGTCTGGAATGTTTTGCGTGCACGTGTGCGCACGCACGCATGCACGCACACACACACCCACACACACACACACACACTCTCACTCTTTCTCTCTCTCTGTCTCTCCAGGTAATTACTTTTATCAGTTAGCATGACTTACTGGTATGGTTCTAATTGGGATGACAAATGGGCGACCTCTATAATTCATGAACTGTAGCCTGGAAGAGTTAGCAAAGTTTGTTTTTATGAGTTATTGCTCTTTCTCTCTCAGCCTCCCTTCAACTCCGTCTTTCTCTCTCAATGTATTGCCACCTTTATCTCTACCAGCCCTTACCCCCCTTTCAGCCACTCGCCATACCTTTCTGTATGGTGAGTGGTCTCTTTTACTGACTGTTATCACAGCCAAATTTTTCTTTTATGCTGCACTGTCAGCAGTTAATGGCCCCAGCAGGACAATAGGTTACATGATAAAATATATACTGACCAAATGTTGTCATACCATGTTTTAAAAAGGAGCTCTGTGGCCTTTATTAATATCTTATCTCTGACTACCATGAGTTTTAATTTGTTTGACTACCAGAGGAAGCCTAGATGCTGAAAATACTGTTTGACAAGACAAATAATTGGAAATAATAAGTATCATATGACTTTCTTCTGCTCTATAGTTAGTCATGAGGTAGTCTCTCTAACTCTAACCCTCTCTCTCTCTGTAATGCTAACTCTCTCATGAGGTAGTCTCTCTCTCTGTAACTCTAACCCTCTCTCTAATGCTAACTCTCTCTCATGAGGTAGTCTCTCTCTCCCTCTAACTCTAACCCTCTCTCTCTCTCTCTCTCTCTCTCTCTCTCTCTCTCTCTCTCTCTCTCTCTCTCTCTCTCTCTCTCTCTCTCTCTGTCTCTCTCACTCTCAATCTCTCTCACTCTCTCCTTTGTAACCTTTCTGATTATTCGCCCCGGTACTGTTAGCTCAGTGTTGATCCAGGCGTAACAGCCACAGAGCCAATGGACCTGGCATTTGAAGGTCAGCTGCATGAGAGTGTAGAATCTGTGTTGCCATGAAGCATTGATCAGACTACAGAGAAGAGGAAAATGGAAATGAATGCACACACACAAACACACATGCAAGCACTCATAATGTGCACTGTGTCCCTCTTATAGAAATAAACTTTAAAGGTAATGGTAGTTCCATTTTTTTTTCTATAAATTTCTATTGTCCCTCCTCCAGTAGTAGTCTGACGCTTGTCAGGTCAGCTGAAGACTCGCTGGAAATTGATCCACTGATACCAACCCCAAGTCACACTTGAAGATATATACTTGAAGAAATACTACTTTGAAGGCTTGTTTATACATATTGTGCTTTTGCAATGTCTTTGTTTGACTCAAACATAAACGGTCTATACAAAATGAAGAAGTGAACAGCGTGTAAGAGAACCTTTGTTGTCCTTTTCAAAGAATGTACATAGTAGCAGCCTGCACTCCAAACCAAGTGTTGATAAGACATAATAAAACTTTCTCTTTACAAGAACGCAACAAAACATGTTTTGGTGGAATAACAAGTGTGCTGCGCTAAACAGTGTGTTTGTGTGTATGGATTTTTGTCAGCCTATTTAACTCCTTTCACAGACAGCATAATTCAAAATCCCCAAGCTTTAATAATGCATTTTATTTAAAGGTGCCTTTCATGACACTCAAGGTCACCTTACATCAAAAACAATAAAATAGAGCAGTAAAAAACATTAGTGATCAACAATAAAACATACAATAAGCAATGGAGCATACATCAGCAGAAGTTAAAAAAATGAATTTGATGCTGTTAATGCTGTTAAAATGAGTTTGCTAGTTTAAAAAGGTTGGTTTTAAGAGCAGTTTTGAATTCTTTAATGGAGTCCAGTCCTGTAATGGAGTCCAGGATGTGATGGGGAATGGAGTTCCAGAGTTTGGGTGCAGCATAGGAGAAGGCCCTGGCACCCATTGGGCTGAGGTTGATGGCTGGTAGTGCCAATAGACCTGCTGGTGAAGACCACAGGGAGCGAGGTGGAGTTTAAATCTGAAGGAGGTCTGTGAGATAAACAGGGTATAGATTATGAAGAGCTTTGAGTGTTAATAATAAAAAAATTTAAAGTTAATCCGCTGTGACACAGGAAACCAGTGTAATTGAATCAGTATGGGAGAGACATGTTCAGTGGCCTTTGAACGTGTAATAATCTGCTGTAGAATTCTGGATGAGTTGAAGTCGGTGAATAAGTTTATGGGAATGCCTGCCAGCATCACATTGCAGTAGTCAATGCGTGATGTGACCACAACATTGCCTAAGACGTCCCTGGAATGTTGTGTTAAATCATGGCGTAGTCTGGAGATGTTTCGCAACTGGAAAAAGGCAATCCAGGAGACATTTCTTTATATGATTGGAAAAGGAAAGTGTAATATCTAGAACACCAAGGCTCTTGGCCTGAGAGGAGACAGGCATGATGGCTCCAGCAGTGGGGAGTGAGCAAATATTAGTTTCAGAGCTTGTAGATTTAGTGCCAATGAGGAGTAGCTCAGTTTTACTACTGTTGAATTTCAGATTGTTAGTCATCCATATCTGTATATCACGGACACAAGCAGTGAGGGTGCTGCAAAGGACAGTGGAAGTAGGCTTAGTGGGCACATAAAGCTGTTTAACATCAGAGTAACAGTGGAAATGGATACCATAGTGCCGGAAGATGTTGCCAAGAGGGAGGAGGTCAGGAATCAGGAACATTTATTTGTCATTTCATTCCATGCACCTGCGCACATGAAATGAAATGAAATATTGTTTTCCCCAGCCCACAGCAGTGCAACGCAAAGACAAAAACACATATCCAAACTACAAGAACACATATATCCAAGCTACAAAAAAAAAACTACAAAAACACATAGCCATCATATCCACACAAAAAAAAAAGTTTACTGTCCAAGAGAGCGAACACCAGGATGACGGTCGGAACTGCCGCTCTGCTTGGGCTAGCAGTTAGCTTAGCCTGCCTCGCTTCTGCGTCCTGTCAGACTGCCCTCAGCGTTTCCTTGGGCCCACTAGATGCAGCAGACCAGGCTCCCTCAGCCGATCCAACGCCAGCTCTCCCAGCTAGACACCTTCGACACAATTCCCCACACTCTACATGATGACACCAAAAACACAGTCAATGCTAGGCGAGGCTGCTGCCGGACTGCCCTTGGTGTTATCCGAACTGCCGGTCTGCATGGGCTAGCAGTTAGCTTAGCCTGCACCGCTTCCGCGTCCTATCAGACCGCCCTCGGTGTTTCCTCTTCGAGTGCAGCTCCAGGCAGGGCCATGGTTCCTGGGCCCACAGGACGCAGCAGACCATGCTCTCCCAGCCGTTCCGGTGTCAGCTCTCCCAGCCATCAAACAAAGACACAAACTTAGATGCAGACATGGACAAAGACATTGCATGGACAGTACTGGGTGAGGCCGCTGCTAGCATAAGTTCGTGCTGCTGTCTTCCCTCACTGGCACTGGGTGAGGCTGCTGCAAACGTATATAATAAAGAGGAGTGGCCCCAACACTGAACCCTGTGGAACTCCATGCGGAACTATCAAACTCTCTGACATGTGTGTCTTTAAGTAGGAAGCCAACCACTGATACACAGTGCCCCCAACTCCAATGCTAGCTAGACGATCGATGAGGAGCTGATGTAATATAGTATCTAAGGCTGCGGTGAGGTCAAGGAGGATGAGGATAGAGAGAGTAGACTGGAGTCAGCTGCACGAAGAAGGCCGTTGGTGATCTTAACCAGTGCTGTTTCTGTGCTATGTTTGGGGTGAAAGCCAGATTGAAGTTGTTCAAAGAGATTATTGTTGTCAAGGTAGATCTGGAGCTGAGATGCAACTACCCTCTTAAGGATTTTTGAGATAAATTGTAAATAGGCCGGTAGTTGAATTGGTCATTAGAATCTAAATTAGTTTTTTTTCCAGAATTGGTCTGATTATGGCAACCTTCAGTGAATGGGGGACTGCACCAGTTGACAGAGGAGTTGATGATGGAGGTTATCAGGGAGATAGAGGGCAGTCATGCTTTAACTAGGGTTGTGGGAACTGGATCCAGATGACATGTGGAGGTGCTAGACTTAGTAACAAGCTCAAAAATGTTATTTTCAGTCGGAAGACAGAAGTCACATAGGATAGTGGATGGGAACAGTTTCATGGCACTGGCAGTAAGTCAGTCTGCGTTAGCAGAAGCTAGCTGCTCATGAATTGCACTACTTTTGTAGTTGGGACAAACCTCAAAAAAGCAGAGTTTTGTTCACTAGAAAGGTTACTGTTGTGGCAGGAATGAGGAAAAACACAGGAGACCAAGGCGAGTTTGATGTTTATTCCTCAACTCCAAAAACCAACTGCAGCAGGAACAACCCTGCACCGGCGAGCCCGGGAACGTAAACCACGCCCCCAGCTCACAGTCCTGCTGGGTGAGAGGCATAGCCCCTAGTGTCCGCCACACAGCCCCCCCCCCCCCCGAACACCCAGAAGGGACACCTGGAAAGAAAATTAGTGTCTCACTGGAGGCTTAAGCAGCCTGCCATAACAGCTGCGCCGTCCCTCAGCCGAAACAGTAGGTGAAACACAGTCCAAAGCCGGCTGAGAAGCAGAACGCTGAACCCGTGAAGACACTGCCGGAGTCCTGGAAGGAGGACGACCCCGACGGGGAACCTGGGCCGGAAACACAACTTCGCCTGCCACCCTGTGCGCCGGTTTAAGCCTATCAAGCGTGACACGCTCCCTATGCCCACCCATATCTAGCACAAAACCCTTAGGACCCGTCTCAAGAACCCGAAATGGGCCATCGTATGGGGGTTGGAGGGGCGAGCGGTGAGCATCATGCCGTACAAAAACAAAACGAGCCGACATGAGCTCCGCAGGCACGAACGACCGCGGAAAACAGTGGTGAACGGGGCCTGGAACCCGAGTGCTGTCAGACAAAAAAGGATAAACGGCCGGACGGGGTCGAGGAGCGGAACTCCCAGGCAAAAATTCCCCAGGGATGCGGAGCGGCTGACCGAGCACCAGCTCAGCGGGTGACGCGTCGAGGTCCTCCTTAGGAGCCGAACGCAACCCGAGCATAACCCAAGGTAAACGATCCACCCAGTTACCATCCGAGAGCGCAGCGCGAAGTGCTGCCTTGAGCAACCGGTGAAAACGTTCACACAACCCGTTAGCCTGAGGGTGATACGCGGTAGTGCGGTGTACCTGCACACCCAAGGATCGCGCAAGTGCCGACCAGAGCTCTGACATGAACTGGGGGTCCCTGTCTGAGGTGATATCTGACGGAGTGCCGAAACGGGCGACCCAGGAGGAAAGAAAAGCGCGTGCAACATCTGAGGATGTTGTGGAGGATAGAGGGACAGCCTCTGGCCACCTGGTGGTCCGATCTACCATTGTGAGCAGGTGCGTAAAACCCTGTGAAGAAGGTAGAGGGCCCACCAGGTCCACATGCACGTGGTTGAAATGTCTGGCCGGGATTGGAAACGGTTCGAGGGGCGATTTAGTGTGCTGGTGGACCTTAGCGCGCTGGCACGCTACACATGCAGCTGCCCACCCCTTGATGTCCTTGCGGAGGCCAGGCCAGACGAACTTGGAACCGACCAACTTCACTGACGCCCGAACTCCAGGGTGCGAGGGGGAGTGAATCGAATCGAAAACTCGACGGCGCCAGGCCACTGGAACAATGGGGCGGGGACGGCCAGTGGAGACATCGCAGAGGAGGGCAGGACTGCCTTCCTGCATCACAGCGTCCTCTAGCTTGAGACCGGTACGCATTGACCTAAGGGCAAGGACGTCCGGGTCGCTGGGCTGGTCGGCAGCCATAGCGGAGAAATCCACACCGAGGTGCACAGGACACACAAGCACACGCGACAGACAATCAGCAACAGGGTTGGACTTCCCGGCCACATGCTGAATGTCCGTTGTGAACTCGGAGATCGCCGCTAGGTGGCGCTGTTGACGAGCAGACCACGGCTCAGTCACCTTGGACATGGCAAAAGTCAGCGGCTTATGATCCACATAAGCCGTGAATGGGCGACCCTCCAGCAGGAAGCGGAAATGCTGGGTTGCAAGGCGCAGTGCCAGCAACTCCCGGTCAAAAACGCTGTACTTGCGCTCGCTATCCTGCAGTTTGCGGCTAAAAAATGCGAGTGGCTGCCACGCATTCGCCACACGCTGTTCAACCACAGCCCCCACGGCTATGTCAGACGCATCGGTTGTTAAAGCTATGGACGCCGTGGGTGTGGGATGGGCGAGGAGGGCAGCGTTAGCCAGGGCGCACTTGGCTCCGTCAAAGGCCTGGACCTGTTCGGGAGTCCAGTCGACAGGGTCGTTAGCCTTATTAAGCCGCAGGGCTTCGTAAAGTGGCTGAAGGAGGTGGGCAGTGTGAGGGAGGAAACGGTTATAGAAATTCACCATGCCCAAGAATTCCTGCAATGCCTTAACAGAGACTGGGCGGGGAAATTCCGCCACTGCTTGCACCTTAGAAGGCAACGGGACCGCGCCTTGCGGCGAAATGCGGTGACCCAAGCAGTCAATCACCGGCAGTCCAAACTGACACTTGGCTGGGTTGACTATCAGGCCGTGTTCATCCAGACGACGGAAAACCTGTTTCAGGTGCGCCAGGTGCTCTTCAGCTGACGGACTGGCCACTAATATGTCGTCGAGATAAACGAACACGAAAGCAAGGTCATGCAACACCGAGTCCAACAGCCTCTGAAAGGTTTGCGCTGCCCCCTTCAAGCCAAAAGGCATGCGCATGAACTCAAAAAGCCCAAACGGGGTGATCACTGCGGTCTTGGGCACGTCCTCTGCGCGCACGGGAACCTGATGATAGCCGCGCACCAGGTCCACCTTAGAGAAAATAGTGGTACCTGCCAGGCGTATGGAAAAGTCCTGTATGTGTGGGATGGGATAGCGGTCATTGGCGGTGACGTTGTTCAGGCGGCGAAAATCGCCGCAAGGCCGCCACGACCCATCCGCCTTGGGCACCATGTGAAGCAGCGAGGCCCACGGGCTGTTGGAACGCCTCACTATACCCAGACACTCCATGATGGCGAACTCCTCCTTAGCTATAGCCAATTTTACCATGTCGAGGCGCCGCGCGCACAAAAACTGGCGGTCCCAGAGTGGGAATGAAATGTTCTACCCTGTGTTTAGTAACCGCGGTGGAAAAGGCAGGTGTAGTCACCGATGGAAAATACGCCAGCAAACGCTGAAAAACATCCCCTAATGCTAAAAAGTTAGCGTGTGTTAACGGCCCGGTTCCCCCTGTCTCGCACGGAACAGTGGCGAAAGACACAGCATCAATTAAACGGCGGTTTGCAACATCAACCAGCAGACCATTAGCACACAGAAAATCCACGCCGATAATAGGAACAGTAATGGTGGCCACTACAAAGTCCCACTCAAAATGGCGCCCGTGGAAGCAAATAGTCACCAACCTTGTGCCAAACGTCGCAATGGACGAACCGTTAGCTGCACTTAACTGTGGGCCGCCGCCTTCGGCCGACCTGTCTGTCTTAGCAGGAGGGAGTAGGCTCTTTTGCGAGCCTGAGTCCACCAGAAACCGTCTTCCTGACATCGTGTCCTTAATGAAGAGCAGCTCACTACGTCCGCCAGCGCCCACAGCTGCTACTGAGCGCTGGCCCTGGAGTTTCCCGCCGCCTCAAACGTGCACGGAGGGATGCAGCGCCTCGCTTTGCCGCCGAACCGCTGGTGGAAGAAACAGAGGCCTCTCCCGCGCCGTCTCCGGGCAGTCACTTCAGCCACCACTGCCGGGTCCGCGTCCTCCGACGTCGGCTGCAGAGGCTCCGATGCCACACTGCACAGAGAACCGTCTGGTAGCCAGCAGGACCCGATCGGCCTCCTCAGCCAAACCTCGGCAGTCACCAGCGGCCAGACACGGAAGTTAGCCAAAGCCGCGCGCACAGGAGACGGGAGCTGGTGCAGGAAAACGTGTGGGAAAAGGAACCCACCTTCGTCTGAGCCTAGCAGCGACAGCATATTGTCCATGAGATCCACAGCCGTCCTGTCGCCCAAACCGGATAGGGAAAGGATTCTATCTGCCCTCTCTGCGGCAGATAGGCTGTACCTCCGGAGCAGAAGATGTTTGAGGGCGACGTATTTATCGTGTTGCGGAGGGGCGCGCAACAGCTGCATGGCCCGGCGTGTGGACTGCTGGTCCAGCGCAGCGATGACCAAATAGTATCTGGAGTCGTCCGCGGAGATTCCACGCAGGTGGAACAGCGCCTCGACATGCTGGAACCACGAGGCCGGGTCGCTCTGCCAGAACTCTGGGAGTTTCACAGCCGTGGCGAGAACAGCCGGCTGTGAGAGTTGGGGCGGCGTGGCTGAAGTGGATTCACACTCCTCTTCTGCTCCAAACATGTTCAATTCGGAGTCACCAATGTGGCAGGAATGAGGAAAAACACAGGAGACCAAGGCGAGTTTGATGTTTATTCCTCAACTCCAAAAACCAACTGCAGCAGGAACAACCCTGCACCGGTGAGCCCGGGAACATAAACCACGCCCCCAGCTCACAGTCCTGCTGGGTGAGAGGCATAGCCCCTAGTGTCCGCCACACTGTTCATTTTGGTTTCAGGTGGGTTTCGTAACCTTTTCACAGTGGAGAAGAGAGTTCCACTATTCCCTTCAGCTGTACTGATGACATTTGCATAATAGGAGGTTTTAGCTGTTGAAAGAGCATTTTTGTAATGGAGTATCTGAATACATTTGTTTATGAACAGCAGGTCCAGTGTTGGTGTGAAGCCTCTCAAGGCGCCAACCTATAACCTTGAGCTGACATAGTTCAGGTTTTTACCGGGGAGCAGTATGGGCAAATGACACAACCCATGTTTTTTGTGGGGCGAAAGAATCAAATGCAGAAGATAACGATCATTGTAGTAGTTCGTAAGATCAGGAAGTAAGGAGGTGAGAGCAGGAATGGAGTTCAAGGTAATTAAACTGCTGAGATCATCTGGATTAACATAGCTAATGTTGCAGTATGATATGGTACGATGCACTCTTGATTTGTGCACGGTGGCCCAGTGGTTAGCACTGTTGCTTCACAGCAAGGAGGTCCTGAGTTGGAACCCCAGGCCATCCCATGTCCTTTTTGTGTGGCGTTTGCATGTTCTCCCCATGTCTGCATAGGTTTCCTCCAGGTGCTCCGGATTCCTCCCACCATCAAAAAGACATGCATGTTGGATGACATTACATTACTGTCATTTAGCTGACGCTTTATCCAAAGCGACTTACAATAAGTGCATTTAACGTAGGAAATCAGGAGAACTACTAGTCATCAGAGATCATAAGATTTAATACTCCTGCCTGTGCCCCTGACGAAGGTAATGGAAAAAAGAACTGGAGTTGGTCCCTGGGCGCTGCAGCTGCCCACTGCTCCTATGCAACAGGGATGGGTTAAATGCAGAGAACAAATTCGTTGTAAGAAGAGTACAGTTCATAGTAAGAATACAATGACAAAATAAAGTGGCTTTCTTTGTTTCTTTATGGTCAGAGATGGGTAATTCAGCAGAGGTGATGTTATATGATGCAATACCGAAACAGCAAACTAAGTCAAGGATATGACCCTCAGTATGGGTTGTAAAGTTGACATATTATGTTAGATCAAAGCAATCTAACATTGCTTTAAAATCTTTCGTGAACATTTGGTCAGTGTTACCAAAATAAAGATTTAAGACCCCCATTAGGATTATATTTGGATACATTGCACTAAGGGTGGTTAAAACTGTCGAGAGTTTGGTGATAAAAATATTCAATGCCATAGGTGGTGTATACAGAGCAGCAACAATGATGGGTGTAGGTCCATAGAGCTTACCAGCCACCAGTTCAAAGGAAGATTGATCAGGTTGAGAGAGTGGTGTTAGTTTTATACTATCACGATAGATCAGCGCTAGGCTGCCTCCTCTGCCCGAAGACCGAGGTTTTCATATGTAAACAAATTCTGGTGGAGTTGCTGTAGAAAGTCATTCTGTGCCTGGCAGGTGTCTGTGAGACAGAAATAGTCCAGTATGTGCTCTGTGATGAAGTCATTGACCAGCTTTGTTTGTGATAGATCGGCTATTATAGAGGGCAAACTCATGACATTTGTGTCCCTCAAGCTGTTACTCAAAATGGAGGTGCAGAAAGAGAGGACTTCAGTGTTGGAAAGCGAGAGGATACCCGAGGAGTGGAGAAGAAGCATACTGGTACTGATTTTCAAGAACAAGGGTGATGTGCAGAACTGTAGCAACTACAGAGGTATAAAGTTGATCAGCCACAGCATGAAGATATGGGAAAGAGTAATAGAAGCTAGGTTAAGAGGAGAGGTGATGATTAGCGAGCAGCAGTATGGTTTCATGCCACGAAAGAGCACCACAGATGCGATGTTTGCTTTGAGAATGTTGATTGAGAAGTATAGAGAAGGCCTAAAGGAGTTACATTGTGTCTTTGTAGGTTTAGAGAAAGCATATGATAGGGTGCCGAGAGAGGAGGTGTGGCATTGTATGTAGAATTCGCTAGTCGCAGAGACGTATGTAGGAGTGGTGCAGGATATGTGTATGAGGGCAGTGTGACAGTGGTGAGGTGTGCGGTTGGAATGACATATGGGTTCAAGGTGGTGGTGGGATTACATCAAGGATCGGCTCTGAGCCCTTTCTTGTTTGCAGTGGTGATGAGCAGGTTGATGGACAAGATCAGGCAGGAGTCTCTGTGGACTATGTTTGCGGATGACATTGTGATCTGTACTGAGAGTAGGGTACAGGTTGAGGAGAGCCTGGAAAGGTGGAGGTATGCACTGGAGAGAAGAGGAATGAAAGTCAGTAGGAGTAAGATGGAATACATATGCGTGAATGAGAGGGATGACAGCGGAATAGTGAGGATGCAAGGAGTAGAGATGATAAAGGCATATGAGTTTAAATACTTGGGGTCAACTGTCCAAAGTAACGGGGAGTGCAGAAGAGAGGCGAAGAAGAGAGTGCCGGCAGGGTGGAGTGGATGGAGAAGTGTGTCAGGAGTGATTTGCGACAGAAGGGTACCAGCAAGAGTTAAAGGGAAGGTTTAGAAGATGGTAGTGGGACCAGCTATGTTGTATGGTTTGGAGACAGTGGCACTGATGAAAAGACAGGAGGTGAAGCTGGAGGTGGCAGAGTTGAAGTTGCTAAGATTTTCATTGGGAGTGAGGAAGGAGGACAGGATTAGGAACGATTATATTAGAGGGACAGCTCAGGTTGGACGGTTTGGAGACAAAGCAAGAGAGGCAAGCTTGAGATGTCTTGGACATGTGTGGAGGAGAGATGCTGAGTATATTGGGAGAAGGATGCTGAATATGGAGCTGCCAGGGTAGAGGAAAAGAGTAAGGCCAAAGAGGAGGTTTATGGATGTGGTGAGGGAAGACATGCAGGTGGCTGGTGTGACAGAGGAAGATGTAGAAGACAAGAAGAAATGGAAATGGATGATCCGCTGTGGCGACCCCTAATGGGAGCAGCCGAAAGTAGTAGCAGTAGTAGTAGTAGTAGTAGTAGTAATAGTAGTAGAAAGAGAGGACTTCACCTACATAACAACACAGGAGCGTTACTGGGGATGAGACTTTCTTTCTCCTGCATTAACTACAAGGCGCTACTGGCTCCCCCCCTTCTCCGTTACACTTTCTCTCCCTCAGACCGTCATTCACTTTTCATCAGTGCCACAGATTCTCAAGCATCCCTGGAGAATTCATAGACAAGTGAGAAAGTGATAGTCCTGTGGAAGACTGTTGGCTTGTTTTGCGCAATGTGTGATGATGCACACATGCATTTATTTTTCTCTTATAGGAAACGTGGCCTTCTTTGACTACTGTAATACCCTGCTCCTTTGGTGTAATCAGTGTGATAATACTTTGTCTGATTTCTCAGAAGATTGTCCTCTGCAACACAGTTTCACACAGTCATAAATAATGCATATTTCCGCACAAACATACATCCACACAGATGTAAAGAGACAGTCATTAACCCCAGCACATTGGCACCCCAAATCAACAAGCCATGGCACACTGTACCTCTGCTACTACCAAAATAGACACTGAACCAGTTACTGCACCTGTCATGTGTGTAATTGTTGTGAAGGTAGTTTTTATGGCTAAAGGTCTAGCTTCAGCTTTAGATGGGAACCTCCTGGCTATTTTTTTCCCATCTTACTTTTTGTTAATATTTGTAATTTTTTAATGTATGTTTTTGTTCTGCTTATTGCAGAGAGGTAGTACCTCACATATGGGAGAGTGTTTGTGCTAGCCCGGCTGCACAACCATGAGTGTGGCATGCCTATGTCTGTGTGTGAATGTCCACCTTTTCGGTGACTCAGACTGTTTCTCCAGCTATCTGACGTTTTGCCTTGTGCGCCTCATGTTTGTGCTCCTACAGCTGACCAGGATTCTTAGATCTCTTCCTTCTTTTCCTCTCCCTCCTACCTATTCCCTCTGACCCTCCCTCCCTGACCCTATTTATTCTTGTTATGCACATCACTGCCTTCATTTCTCACTACACTGTTCTCTTTTTTTTTTCTTCTTCCTACTCTTCCTATCCTCTGTACTTGATGTGTCTGAGGAAGGGGAGTGTAGTATGTGGCTTGTCAGCACTAATTCAAAGCAAAAATGGGCCTTTATTTTCCTTTCCATTATTCACACTTCTTCACAGGAATGTCTCCAGTAGCAAGTGCACACATGTACACAGCCATTACACATGCACGCAAGCACATGCGTACACACACATGCATACGCCATTTGTACACAAGCAGACACAAACCTACACAAAGACAGACAAAATGACACATTGAATATGTGCATCCTCATCCATGTTGTTGCTGTCTCTGCAGGGGAAAAAAGCGACTGTAGTGAAGAAACCAACGATTTCATAGTTTGAGAAGAATTCAGTCTTCCATTTGTCAGGGGGGGGGGGTCTGCCTTAGATCTCCCAGACTACTTGACAGTCGGCTACAGAAACTGGGAGCTGGCTGCCACTTCCATCTATATTATGTGTAATTCCTACTGGTGCTTGGTGAATCAAGGAGAGGATACTCTATATTTTTTCTTTATCTTTTTCTAGTCCTCCCCCGCTTTGCTTTCATTTGAGCTTCCAGTCCTCTTGACTACAATTAGTTGGCTGTACCTCATTTTACTCCAGCATTTGCTTGACTGCTTAATCAACTTAATATCACGTGTGCTGCTGTAATAACAGTTATCTTAATTAAAATCTATGGAGGGATGTTGGGTTTGATGCTGGTTGGGTGGAATTGGTTGGGGTTTCTATATTCACCGCTTTGCGCTGCTCCCTGTGTGCCTCAGGCTCCAACTAAGTCTTTTGCTCTACAGATGCTTAGTTTTTACCCTACATTTGTGTGTTGGCCTAATATGAACATTAGCTCTGATTTGCTTATTGGTACACGTAGAGAATGGTCAACAGGTGAGGAAAACCAATGACTAATGTCATTGGTCCTTTGAGTGATATGTTAGACCAAGGTCCTGACTCATTGTGGTCATTAAAGATCCCATAGCACTTATCGCAAAGACTAGGGGGGTCCCCCCAGTGTCCTGGCAAAATTACCAACCTGGCTCTACCCAGCTGGCCACCTAATCATCCCCCTGTGTAATTCGCTCAATGATTCCTCCCTCTCCACCTCAAACTGATGTGTGGTGAGAGTTCTGGCACAAAATGGCTGCCGTGCATCATCCAGGTGGGTGCTACACATTGGTGGTGGTTGAAGTGAGTTACCCCCTTCAATGTGAAACGCTTTGGGTGTCTAGATAAAGTGCTATATAAACGTCATCCATTACTATTACTATTATTATTATTATTATCAGTGTTAATTGATATGTTAGATATGTAAGTGTCTGTTCTTTGGATCCATCACTTATCTAGAAAAAGGTCGGGGCACCTTATCACTTCTATTCCTTGCTTTAAAAAGCTAAAATCCAATTTGTGATACGGTAACTGATACACTCACCGAATAAACCACAAGATGACCCTGTAATTATTGGTTTTATACATTTTTCTAAATATGTTGTCTGATAAAGAAATCTTCATGTGGGTAGGCCCTTCTACCCACAGCCTCAGTTACAGCTGTTCCTCGCATCTCACGTTCTACTCATTTTCTGCAGGCTCTGTTTGTGATATTAGTCTGTCAAGGTGATGCTAATGTTTTTAATTGAATTAAAAAACACCTAGCCTTTTTTAAATGTGAAACCTTTCTCCCAAGGAGTGTTTATTCTGCATTTTCTTGGTCACCAGTGTTTGCTGTGGTCCTCTGCCTTTATCCCTGTGTATAGGGAATGGCCACGTTACAGTAATCTTCATTGTTTCACGCAAATGTCCTCCCTGCTCTGATACAAGCAGCCAATGTCAAAAATAATGCATGGTTGTTCCCCGCTGGTCATATTAGGGGTATCCATCTGGGCATATACCGCCTCGCCATTTTCACTTGGAAGAAATCAGATTCATTGTTTACTTCTGTTATGCCTTGGTGGTGTTTGGTATTCTTAAATCGAGTATGTCCTCACCATGCTTACCCTGGCGTCTGTTTCCATTTTACTTATTTTAGCTGTTCCCTTGACGTATGCTCTAGTTAGTATAATTTGCTTTGTCAAAATCTGTTCTTTGCTTCCAGTGTCATGCAGGAGCTTTGAACTGCCTTAACATGCCATAAATAAACTGAATAATCAGTGCACGTTTATCATTTTACACTGCACTGTCAATGACTGGGCTTGGTAAACTAGGCCATTGAAGCATTTTACAAATATATGACACAATATCGTCCTACTGAAGACAGGCCGATAAATAAATACTTACAAAAATACCTTGAAAATACACAGACGTCCTTATAAATGTACACACATGAAGCCATATGCATGTAAATGCATGCATAAAACAAAAGAAAAAAGAAAAGAAGAGAGGTATAAGGTTCTTTTTAGGACTCACCTGTCCTTCATCTGTACCGGGCAGGTGTTAATGAACATGCAGCGTGGCAGTGGCCTGGCAGCGAGCAGACTGGCATCATCTGGAGGAGCGGCAGAGCAGCAATATGGGTTGGCATGACTAATGATTCCAGGCCATTATCTGAAAGGGCACCGAATAAAAACATATTTTCTATGGCCTGCTTTAGGGGCTTGCAAGGCATGCCCAGGTATTTGAATTGTGTGTGTGTGTGTGTGTGTGTGTGTGTGTGTGTGTTTGCTGTAAAGCATTATTTATTCGGCTCATTAACAGAGCGAGCCATAAGGATGTGTGTGAAATGAAGTGATCCCTGCCTGGTTGGGTATGACGGTGTGTGTGAATTGCTAGGCCATGTTTTTAGTTCTCAGCTTTCCACGAGGATGCAGAGACCCAGAAGTTGGCTCAAACGGGATTTGATTAGCCACGAATTTGCGATACTGTGATATCGCAGTAGCTTACTGACACAGGCATGCGCACTCATGGCTAGCATAGGACGGGTTATGTTGGGCACTCAGACTGCCCTCGTAGTCGTATCACATGTTGTTTGAAATGTGTCCTTATTGTTAGAGCATTTATTGATGTTTGCATAATTTATTTATTTCATGTATGCAATATAAGTAGCATTTGTTAATGTTAGCTATTTCTTTTTGTTTTTTGTTTTTTTTAATTCTCAATTTTTCTCCCCAGTTGTACTTAGCCAATTACCCCACTCTTCCAAGCCATCCCGGTCGCTGCTCCACCCCCCTCTGCCGATCGGGTTTTTACCGATTTTCACCAAAAAATATCCAGATTTTTAAACTGATTTTCACCCGCATTTCACCAAAAAATATCCAGATTTTTAAACTGATTTTCACCCGCATTTTATGTTTCCATTGATCCGAAAGTTGTTCCTGTTCATGTGAGGTTATGTAACAGTGTCATCTTGTGGCGAAATTCGCCATGCTGGATGGCTTTGAAAAATAAAAACCGAAAACGCTGAGCCTTGCAACATGCCTCCTCAGATACACAAGGAGTCGCCAGCCACTTATTTTCACCTGACAGTGAGAAGTTTCACCAGGGGGGCGTAGCGCGTGGGAGGATCACGCTATTCCCCCCAGTTCCTCCTCCCCTTCCCCCCAAATGGGCGCCCCGACCGACCAGAGGAGGCGCTAGTGCAGCGACCAGGACATATACCCACATCTGGCTTCCCACCCACAGACACGGCCATTTGTGTCTATAGGGACACCCGACCAAGCCAGAAGCTCATTCATTAGAGACAAACTAGTTAATTTTGTTGATATAAACAAAGCTTCTGTTGTACACAGTCCATTTCCTAACTCTAACAACTTATATAAGTCTGTCTTTATACTCCTTTGTAGCAAGTATACCAAATTAAAAGTAACTATAAACCCCCACCGTGAACCCACAAGATAATAAACATGACATCACTTGGGCGGCACAGGTGCCCAGTGGTTAGTACCATTGCCTCATAGCAAGAAGGTCCGGGGTTCAAGTCCCAGGTCCTTCCTGTGTGGAGTTTGCATGTTCTCCCCGTGTCTGCATGGGTTTCCTTCGGGTGATCCGGAAACCAGAGCACATGCATGTTAGGGTTAGTACTCCTTTCTGTGTCCCTAACCAAGACAATGGAAGAAAGAACTGGAGTCGGTCCCCGGGCGCTGCAGCTGCCCACTGCTGCTATCCAACAGGATGAGTTAAATTCAGAGGATGTATTTTGATGTACGCTTGCTTACAATGGCAAATGAAGAGTCTTTTTTAATTTTTAGTCTCAGACTTTATTGAAATTGCTATCACAACAGATATGACCGACACTGCGCTCCACTGGGAAGTGGACTGCGACCCTCGTTTTTTTTTGGCGGACCTTCTGGAGTCGTTCGGTGTACACCAGATTCCACGTCATGTTAAAACCTGTCAAAATGGTTCAAACCTACCAAAACTTCCATAAAATCCGGACCGATTGTTGTAGATGTCTAAGATGCTCACGTCCATGCACTGCGGTCCGCATTTGAAATAAACGGTTCAGACATATTTCTTACAATATTAGTGTGATCATAAAGATTCTGTGTATTTGTACCAACTGATAGAGAAACTCCATCTCTGATCTAATCCCTCATGGTCTACAGGAAGCAGTCTGAAGCGAGCTCGTCCAAGTCATTTCCCCCTGTTAGTATGGCAGCCAGAGGCTATACACCGATGTCACAGCACACACTGTGGTTTTACACACTCTTCTCTCAAACCAGTACCACGAGGATGACGTTATGTTGTTTAGCGCTCAGCCCAGGTGGTAATTTTACTGCTCTATGACATCACTGTTCAGTTACATTACAGTTACAATTTACATTACATTCTTTGGTAAAACTTTAGTATGGGGAACATATTCTAAGTAAAAAAACGTAATTACTAGTGAATTAGTAATGATCAAGATGTCACTTTAGTATGGGGAACATATTCTAAGTAACAAAAACTTAATTTAGAGTAATTTCACACTATTAACACTTGTAGTTTTGTGTTTTGTTATGTAAGAACAGACCATATTCATTAAGTGTTAGTAAGGGAGAATAACTCTTCTTGTGGTACTACCACCTTATAAAGTCCATACTAAGCGAACCATATTGAGATGGTACTACTAATAAGCAATAATTCTGAGGTTATAGAGGGAAAACTCATAGGTAATTGCTTACTGGTTGTATAAAAAGGCCATGCAGAATAAGGCATTAATGAGTACGTAATAATGACCGATTAAGAGCCAATATGTTGCTAATTTGCATGCTAATAAGCACCTAATTAATGGTGACTATGTTCCCCATACTAAAGTGTTAGCCATTCTTTTCTTGTGTGTAGCACTTACATTGGCTTAGATTAGTGCTTTGTGAAAACTTTTGCGTGTGTGTGTGTGTGTGTGTGTTTGTATGTGTATGTGTATATGCTTGTTTGTCAAGCTCAACAAATGACAAAAGCGTAACACACTACTGTTAGATATTGTGTCGGCACAGAATCCTGTAAAGATTAGGGAATGAAATCATGCCGCAGCTGGGCTCCCTTCCCCTGGGAACCCAGTTGTAGTGTGGATAGATAGTGTGTGTGTGTGTGTGTGTGTGATATTTTGCACGTCCTCTATTACAACAACTGTTGTCTAAATCTTCTCTCAGTGTAGCGCCAGTTACATAACTCTCTTTCCCTTTCGTACACACAAAGTCCCAGTTTGTGATTCATCTTTGATAACTGTTTCCGTAATGATATCCTTTGCCCATTACTCTGCTGCTTTCCTTCCTCCCTCTTCTCTCTCTCTCTGTCTCTCTCTCTGTCTCTCTCTCTGGCCCAGTTCTGTTGTTTTTGGGTTGTCTGGGAAAGTTGGACTCCTGAGTATACTGGATATGAACGTCAGTGGGGGACATCGCCGTCTGTCTTGCTGTACCCATGTCTTTGTGATGGTGGGTTTGCCAGGGAGAGTTGACATCTTCTTTTAGCCGGAACACAGAACGTCTGTCGCTGGGGGCTGACATGAAAGTTGAGATATTTCAGAGGATTAATTGCAGGAGAGGAAAGGCACGCTGCTGCAGTTAAAGGAAGACGCAAACTTTCATGTGTCACTATTCCAGTGCAGACCATATCTCTGCTTTTATGTTTTAATACTTTAATGTGTGTGTGTGTGTGTGTGTGTGTGTGTGTGTGTGTGTGTGTGTGTGTGTGTGTGTGTGTGTGTGTGTGTGTGTGTCAGAAAGAGTGTACTGTACCCACACCTACACTTGTGTTTGCAGTTATGTGTGCCACTTTATAGAGTGTGTGTGTAGACATGGCCAGCAGATGTGCTTTACTACGGTGATGGCATTATAAAATGATGCAGTTCGCAGCCTCTCGTTTCCATTAACTTAATGTTCGGCCATTTCAGTCCTAAAAGGATGCTTTTATTCTGTTCTTTATTCCGTGTGTCTTAAATTAATCATTCTGTTGATGTGCAGACTGCTAACTGGTTCAAGACCTAAACTGATGCACTCTGCTGTGGTCAGTTTGCTCAGTCCCATTTTCAAGCATTTTCACTTGTGTGTGTTTATTTATTTGTTTGTTTGTTTGTTTATTTGAATAGGGGCAGTGCATATTAATGAAAATTGGTATCGCAGATACACATGTGAACATGCGGGATTGTAGCAATGCTGCTAATTTACATTCGTTGTCCCTAGGCAGGTCAAAGCAAAAATAAAAACAGATGTGGTACACCACAACACAATAAAATAACACTGAGATACATACAATACAACATTATACACGTGTTTGGAGTCAGTGGTGTGCTCAGTCCTCTCTGTAGTTAAGTAATATATTTTTTGTTGGGTGCTCTTTGGTCCAAGGTTAGTAGTTTCAGATGAGAAAAAGAGAACAAATCTCTCTGACCAAGGCACTCCGTGTAATTAAAATGTCTTTATTGAAACTTAGACATATAGATTTGTTCTCTTTTTCTCATCTACAACATTATACACCCCACAAAACCATACACCACAATACAATACAATACAATACAATACAATACAATACAATACAATACAATACAATACAATACAACATAATACAATGAGACACATAACACACAAGTGACTGATATAATCAGCAGGATAAAGCTGGACTGACCTCGCACCGAATAAGAATGACCACAAACTTGGTGTAATGTGAGCCATTTTTAAAAACGGGCTGTAAAAGTGGGAAATATGGGGCATCCCCTTATTGCAGAAAGTGTGTTATTCCAGATCTTAGTGCCCTTAATTGATAACACTGTTTGACTGAAAGTGGTGCATGTGAAGGGTACCTCCCAATCCCCTCTAGTGGAGGACCTTGTGGTTATTCTAGTACTTTTTGTTCTTATTTTAATGTAATGGAGGTGGGGCAAGACCATGTAGTGACTTGTATACAGAGCAGGCATATTTCAATGTTTTAATATTCTGTGTTTCTCTAGAATATGTCAGTGGTGAAAAGAAGAAGGCTTTCTGTCAGAAGATTTTTATGGCTTTTTTGAACAGTGATAGTATTGGTTTGAGTGTTGTTGCACTTGTAAATGACCAGTTTGTGAAACGGTATTCAATATGAGAAAAAAAATCATCGAGTGAAGAAACATCCTAGCAGCATTTTCTGATAATTATGAGCTAATTTGCCTAAAATTGTAAAGACTGAATTTAATAGTTTTTGATATCTTTTTTACGTGTGTGTGTGTGTGTGTGTGTGTGTGTGTGTGTGTGTGTGTGTGATCGGCAATGTATTGATGTGCCGATGTGCAGTTTGTGTAACTGGCTGAGGAAGGGAACAGCAAGCAGTAAATATGGGAATCTGTATGCACAGTGGTGAGTGTTTGAATCTGTGTGCATGTGTGTTTGTTTGCATATGTGCATAACTTCTTTTCATGCATGTTTTGCCTCGGAGGGGGATTCTGATTGTGAGTGTTTTGAAGACATGCATGCTTTGGAGACGGAGGGAAAAAGAGAGCAAGACAAAGGGAGCGATAATAAGATAGAAACAGTTTCAGTAACCAAGTATATTTGCATGTAAAAGGAATAAGTGTGGGCAGGTTTCTCGCACTAAACACGCAGGCTATAGTATGATGTTGTAGAATAGACCATCTGAGATGATCCAAGAATATCCAAGTCCAGCACCCAAAGGAAGAAAGAATTCAGTGAATAACGGGTGTCTATTACACAGTGCAAAAAGCCAAACTAACAAATAGAAAGAATCTGCAGATGGTGGGTCACCTCTGCTCACACTCACATATCATCATCATCTTCTTCTTCATCATCATCTTGTTGTTGTTCTTCTTCTTTTGGCTCGTTCCCTGTTTCTCAGGGGTCACCACAGCAGATTTTTGCCCTGCAAAGCTTGTCTGTCTGACACATCCCTCTCCTGCAGTCCAACCCTCCTCATGTCCTGCTCTATCTGATCTCTCCGTCTTTTCCTTGGTCTTCCTCTTTCTCTTTTGCCAGGTATTTCCAGGTCCAATACTTTTGTTCCTATATAGTCTACACCTCCTCTCTGTGCATGTCCAAACCATCTCAGTCTTGTCTCTCTCAACTTCTCATGCATTCCTCTGATCTTGAACATCTCACACTCACATATCTTCTTCTTTTTCTTCATCATCTTGTTTTTCTTGTTCTTATTCTTTTGGCTTGTTCCCGGTTTCTCAGGGGTCACCACAGCAGATTTTTGCCCTCCATAACTTGTCTGTCTGACACATCCCTCTCCTGCAGTCCAACCCTCCTCATGTCCTCCTCTATCTGGTCTCTCCATCTTTTCCTTGGTCTTCCTCTTTCTCTTTTGCCAGGTATTTCCAGGTCCAATGCCTTCATTCCTATATATTCTATGCCTCCTCTCTCTGCATATCCAAACCATCTCAATCTTGTCTCTCTCAACTTCTTATCCACTCCTCTGATCTTGGACATCTCACACTCACATACAGTGCATCCGGAAAGTATTCACACCCCTTCATTTTCCCCACGTTTTGTATGTTACAGCCTTATCCCAAAATGGATTAAATTCCTTTTTTTCCCTCATCAAGCTACACACAATACCCCATAATGACAATGTGAAAAAGGTTTTGTAGAAAGTTTAGCAAATTTATTAAAAAATAAAAAACTGAAATATTGCATGTACATAAGTATTCACACCCTTTGCTATGACACTCAAAATTGAGCTCAGGTTCATCCTGTTTCCACTGATCATTCTTGAGATGTTTCTACATCTTGATTGGAGTCCACCTGTAGTAAATTCAATTGATTTGGAAAGGCACACACCTGTCTATATAAGGTCCCACTGTTGACAGTGCATGTCAGAGCAGAAACCAAGCCATGAAGTCAAAGGAATTGTCTGTGGACCTCCGAGACAGGATTGTATCGAGGCACAGATCTGGGGAAGGGTACAAAAAAAGTTCTACAGCTTTGAAGGTCCTGAAGAACACATTGGTCTCCATCATTCATAAATGGAAGAAGTTTGGATCCACCAGAACTCTTCCTAGAGCTGGCCGCCCAGCCAAACTGAGCAATCGGGGGAGAAGGGCCTTGGTCAGAGAGATGACCAAGAACCCGATTTTCACTCTGACAGAGCTCCAGCGTTGCTCTGTGGAGATGGGAGAACCTTCCAGAAGGACAACCATCTCTGCAGCACTCCACCAATCAGGCCTTTATGGTAGAGTGGCCAGACGGAAGCCTCTGCTCAGTAAAAGGCACATGACAGCCCGCTTGGAGTTTGCCAGAAAGCACCTAAAGGACTCTCAGACCGTGAGAAACAAGATTCTCTGGTCTGATGAAACCAAGATTGAACTCTTTGGCCTGAATGTCAAACGTCACGTCTGGAGGAAACCAGGCACCTCTCATCACCTTGCTAATACCATCCCTACAGTGAAGCATGGTGGTGGCAGCATCATGTTGTGGGGATGTTTTTCAGCGGCAGGAACTGGGAGACTAGTCAGGATCAAGGGAAAGATGAATGGAGCAAAGTTCAGAGAGATCCTTGATGAAAACCTGCTCCAGAGCGCTCAGGACCTCAGACTGGGGCGAAGGTTTACCTTTCAACACGACAACGACCCTAAGCACACAGCCAAGACAACGAAGGAGTGGCTTCGGGACAAGTCTGTGAATGTCCTTGAGTGGCCCAGCCAGAGCCCAGACTTGAACCCCATTGAACATCTCTGGAAAGACCTGAAAATAACTGTGCAGCGACGCTCCCCATCTAACTTTAGAGAGCTCGAGAGGATCTGCAGAGAAGAATGGGAGAAATACTCCAAATAAAGGTGTGCCAAGCTTGTAGCTTCTTACCCAAGAAGACTTGAGGCTGTAATTGCTGCCAAGGGTGCCTCAACTAAGTACTGAGTAAAGGGTGTGAATACTTATGTACATGCAATATTTCAGTTTTTTATTTTTAATAAATTCGCAAAAATTTCTACAAAACCTTATTCACTTTGTCATTATGGGGTATTGTATGTAGATTGATTAGAGAAAAAAAAGAATTTAATCCATTCTGGAATAAGGCTGTAACATAACAAAATCAGGGGAAAGTGAAGGTGTGAATACTTTCCGGATGCACTGTATCTGCTTCTGCTTCTTCTTTTTCGTCATTATCTTGTTCTTGTTCTTCTTTTGGCTCGTTCCCTGTTTCTCAGGGGTCTCCACAGCAGATTTTTGCTCTCCATTGCTGTCTGTCTGAAGCATCCCTCTCCCGCAGTCCAACCCTCCTCATGTCCTCCTCTATCTGGTCTCTCCATCTTTTCCTTGGTCTTCCTCTTTCTCTTTTGCCAGGTATTTCCAGGTCCAGTACCTTCGTTCCTATATAGTCTATGCCTCCTCTCTGTACATGTCCAAACCATCTCAATCTTGTCTCTCTCAACTTCTTATCCATTCCTCTGATCTTGAACATCTCACACTCATATATATTCAGTAATATTGTGTGTGTGTGTGTGTGTGTGTGTGTGTGTGTGTGTGTATGTGTGTGTGTGTATGTGTGTGCGCGCGCACGTGCTTGCGCATTCACTGGAGTGGGGTTGTGAGCGTGGGGTGGCGTGTTGAGGCATTGAATTCAATTTCATTTGTTAATTATGGCCACTGTGTGTGGAAATGAGCCGATTCTGAACTATATCTGTATCTCTCACTGAAAGGAAGAGCTTGAAAAATGTTGTGGCCAGAACCAGACAAGTTTTTGAGGATTCTCCAGGTCTGTGCTCTGCCTTGACTTGGAGTCGTCAAGGTCTTAGAAGGTGGACAGAATATGTCCATCATTGTCTGTGGCCGGTAGAATTTTTTTCAGACTGCCACAGGTAGAATCCCCTCTGACTGGTATTTCTGCATTTTCTTCCAACCACAGATCCTCGTTATAAAAACTGTGAACACTCTGCAGAGGAAGCTGTTCAGCCATTGAACTGGGTTGGAGCAAAACACCATGCCAACTTGTCTGTTGTCCTATGTTGGAAGAGAGGAGGGAGGCCTTGTTGTTACTGAAATCTTTAAAAGCCATGCTGTGTGGTTAGGCCTGCTGAAGCATTAGGACATGCCAAAGCTCAATATGTCATGGCTTAGTAGAAGACCAGCTTTCCACAAAGGAGAATACACTCGTATCAAAACTATTAGTCAAAGTTATGTATTATAAATCTCTCTGAACCCAAGAATATAAATCACTGATTAAAGCATGCAACAGAAAATGTGACTGGGTCAGTGGAGAATTACTGATTAAATCCTTACGCACTGTAAAGCATACGGCTAAAAGGGGCTCTGTGGCTCTAAGGAGCTCGAGATGAGATACTGACTTACCCGTTATTTATAACATCTGAGCTTTGGTTTTGCATGGACGGATATATACATATATATATATATATATATATATATATATATATATATATATATATATATATAAAATCCAATGAGTCAAGTCAATTCTTTATGAGACAGTACAAGCCTCTTTCATGTCATCAAATGATTGCTTATGAGAGGATAGAAAACATTTGGAATATTACAACCAATAGGGTAGGTAGTTACGATGCACAGTAACCAGTGGTGGGGTAGAAAACATTACCCCATTATTGGTTGCTGTGCATCGTACCTACCTACCCCATTGGTTGTAATAGTTTAAATGTTTTCTCCCCTCATTGGTTGCTGTCCATTGAAATATGGGGCGTGATGCGGGGCAGCGTATCCTGTGTGTGTTTTTCTTTGTTGAATCACATTAGCAGCTGAAGAGTGCACGACACACGAAAAGCTTGTACTGCTATGTATTAAAAGGTTTTTTTCCTACATCTGTATTGATATTCTGCTCCTCATTTGTTGAGCACTTTTATCAACACCGTTGACGGTTTCCGGAAACCCCCCCCCCACCATATATATATATATATATATATATATATATATATATATATATATATATATATTCCGCTGCTCATTTGCTGACCACTTTTATCTACACCATTGATTGTTTCCAGGGGGAAAATGCTCTCCCCCCCCCTCTTCTCTCTCTCCCTCGCTCTCTCTCTCTCTCTCTCTCTCTCTCTCTCTCTCTCTCTCTCTCTCTCTCTCTCTCTATATATATATATATATATATATATGTATATATATATATATATGTGTGTATATATATATATATATATATATATACTCTAAGCTAACTCGTATTATCAATCAATGAAATATCATGACACATCAATTTTCTCTGCTTTTAGCTGTCTACCCCTCCTTTTCTCCTCCACTTCCCCTCCGTCCCTCATCCCCACCCATATCCCTCTCTCCTTCACTCCTCCCTAATTGTCAGTGTGGCAGGCAACTTGCAAGTGGCCATGTGATGACGTGTGGTTACCAAGGAGCTGCGCAGTGGGGATGAGAGGTGGTGGGGGGATTGATAGGCCCACCCTGTTCAACATCCCTTGTCTCACTTTTTCTCCCCTGCCGGAATAATCGCCAATCAGCCAACATATTTGTGTATTGTGTGTTTTTTCTGTGTATGAAAGTGAGGGAGTGGGAAAGAGTGAGATGGTGATAGAGAGCGTGTGTGTGTGTGTGTGTGTGTGTGTGTGTGGTGCTCGGTTTTTGGAGGTGTGTTGTCAGTGGGTGTATTCATGTGTGTTGTGTTTGGTCTGTAGATGTGGATTTTGTTTCCTCTACACACATCTACATGTATATGTGTTTGTACATGTGGATTTTGTGTGCCCCATAAAATGCCAGTGGTGGGACTGCTATTTTTTCTTTATTTTATTTTTTTCCTCTATTTTTTTTTAGAAAATTTTTAAATTCTGGCCACGGAGACTGCTGCTGCTCAGTCTCCATGGTAGCAGTGGGCGATTGAACAGTGGTGCTTTGCAGGGGTAAGGGTGGGGCTGAGGGGTATTATGAAAAAAAGATTGTAAGTCGCTTCCTCCTGACTTCATGTTTATATTCAAGGCTATGGCTACAGAAATTTTTAAGTACAATAGTGCGGAATATACTGCAAAAGTAACGGCAAGCTAAAAAGCACATTGGAGAACTGTCTCTTTTTTACCCCAATGCCTGATTTTACACATATAAAGTCAAGTCAAATAGGTTTTATTTGTTCCCATAGGGGCAATTGTTGTGTAGCAACGGCAACATTTAAACACAGAAACACTCCACAGAACACATAAGGCAAAGAAATACAAATAAATACAACATGTAGTGAGGAGAACAAAGCCAACAAAAAACATAAAACGTGTTGAGTGTCATATATACCACTACAATATCAAGCGGCAACACTGAAAAAATACTATTATTATTAAAAGAAATCAATTATGAACATGATGTGTCACTTTCCCATGTATTTTACCATTTATGGTTTGTCATTGAGTCTTTGTGTACAGATATACCCCACTACAGAAATTACATTCTTTACTTCACACTGGTTGCATACCTTGTGCGGGTAATTCCACTCCCAAGAGTTGTTTTAGAAATTAAAGTTAAGATTTCTTAACTGTCTGAAGGTTCAAGGATCAGGGTGATATGCCCATATTTGAGATGTAATGGTACTGCCAAAAATGGAGCTGCTCAGCATCAGTCAACATGGAAATCTCTAGTGTTTGCTGCACTTGTCAAGTCAATTTTATTTGTATAGCCCAATATCTTAAATTACAAATTTGCCTCAAGGGGCTTTCCAGCAACACAACATCCTGTCCTTAGACCCTCGTATCAGATAAGGAACAACTCCCTAAAAAAAAAAACCTTTAACAGAGAGAAAAAATAGGAAGAAACCTCAGGGAGAGCAACAGAGGAGGGATCTCTCTCCCAAGATGGACAATGTGCAATGGATGTTGTGTGTACAGGATAAAACACAATTTACAGACTACATTGAAAGAGGATAACAGAGTTATAATGGAATTATAAAATATATGAAGAATGTGATGAGGAGGATGCCAAACAGTGTCCAGACACCACCAGAACAGCCTAGGACCTGAGCCACACAACCAGCATCATCATCATCATCATCAGTCCCATAACCTATGGAGGTCATAGGAGCACAGCTGATGCCTCAACCAGTCTCTTTCACCGTTTCCTATCCATCGCAGCTCTCCCCGCCTCCACTGCGCTCACCTGTAGCCATTCTCCGATTTCGTTTACCCAGGGTTTTCTCGGTCTCCCTCTCTTCCTAGTCCCTTCTACCAGGCCTTGCAGGATGTCCTTTGCAAGTGTCCTTTCCGTTCGGCAAACGTGCCCAAACCAGTTTAATTTCCTTTATTTTACCATTGTCAGTGAACTATCATGATGACCAATAGCTTCCTTAACTCTGTTCAGCACTTCAGTTTGGTGATGTGCGCTCTGTATGGGATTTGCAGCATTCTTCTATATGCTCTAAATTCAAAGGCTTGTATTTTTTTCTCCATAGCTTTTGTTAAGGTCCAGGATTCTGCACTGTATAAAAGAGTTGCTATTATGATTGTGCGGAGCAGTTGCATTTTTGACTTCATTCCAAGGTTTTTATCTTTCCAGCGCGTATTGAGCTTGATCATTGCGCTTGTTGTGATGGTGATTCTGCTCCTAATTTCTTTTTCTGATCTTCTGTCTTCGTTAATCACCAATACGAGCTATTTGAAAGATGTGACTTCCTCAAGTTTTTCGCTGCCAACAATGATTTCTGTGTTCTGCTCTTCAATCTCTTCAGTCTCCCTCCTCGGGTGATCTTTTGTTGTCATGTTTTTGCTTTTTTGAGTACTGATCAACATACCCATGTCCTTAGCCGCCTTGTCCAGTCTTCTGGTTATTTCAGCTAGTTCTTCCCTGTTGCTGGTGATTAGATTTATGTCATCTGCAAAGCGATGGTTGGTGATTTTTCCGATTGTGAGAGTTGGTTCAAAACCCTCCATAGCGTTGGTGACGATCTCTTCAAGAGATACATTGAAAAGGCATGGTGACAGTAAACAACCTTGTCTCACTCCTACTGTTGTAGTGAACCAGTCGCTGAGTTTGCTGTCTACTAGCTCTGCGCTTTTCAAATCTTTATAAAGTGCTTCGATAACTTGGACAAGGTGTTTGTTGATGTTATGTTTTCTCATGATTTTCTATATAGCCTGTTGCCACACTCTGTCGAAGGCTTTCTTAAAATCAACAAAGTTGCGATGGACTTCTCATTGATGTTCTATAAATTTCTCACAAAGAACCCTCAAATTGAAGATTTGCTTAGTTGTGCTTCTTCCAGACCTGAAACCAACTTGTTCTTCAGAAAGAATCAGCTCAACGTGTGGTGTGATTCTCCTGAGAATGATCCTGAGCATTACCTTGCTTGCATGGCTGACTAAACTAATGGTTCTGTCGTTGCTGCATAATTTCAGGTTTCCTTTCTTTGGAAGTGGAATCAGTACCAAAGTAGTCCACTGTGTAGGCCATTTGTTCAGGCTATACATTTTGTTGCAGATGCCAAGTAAGATGTCTATAACTTCATCACTGCCATTTTTTATTAGTTCCGCTGGTATATTGTCTGCTCCTGGTGCTTTGTTGTTTTTCAGATGTTTGATGGCTTCTTCAACTTCGCATCTTAAGATGGGATCTTTGTCTTCTGCGCCTTTGTTCTCATCAACTATCAGTCAGTTGTATACTTCCTGATTTTCATTGAGGTTCCAATTGTAAAGATCCCTGCAGTATTCTTTGCAGTCACTTTTATGTCTTAGATCAGTTCTCCATTTGCTTCGTTAATAGCATATATCTTTACGTTTTGTTCTGTAGTTAATTTCTTCACTGTTTGGACAGCCACTTTAGTGTTGTTGTGCCTCAGGTTGTACCAGCATCACTATGTTAAAAAAAAAACACGTTGCGTCATCACATTCACTGTCACCGTCGAGCTGACGGTCGTATCCACCGGCTGCCGTGCCCAACTCATGTGGGACCCAGCGAAGGCGCACCCCCATATCATCAAGTTTTTTAGTTTTGAGTCAAGGCAAACTCATCATATCCTCAGACAGCCAAGCAACTTATTTTAGCCAGCTAGGTATGGCAGTAATATCAGCAGCCAGGGCCATTTTGCGCGGGTTAATTGTGTGACTGTAAATTGATATGAACTATCCCATTAATCAGGTTAGGCTGGAGGCCAGTATGTGGTATAGGTGGATGACAAGGTAGAGAGAAAAATAGCTTAGCAACTGACAGGTTTAATAACAGAGTGTAAATTGCTCTGATATTCTGCTTAAACAACATTTCGATATTACAAAATGATACTAATGCAAGATAGTTTGCAGCAGGTTGCCTCCAATCTTTTGGTAGTCAACAGTCATGTAAAAGTTTGGAAATTTGAAAGATGTTGGCAGCCTGCGTATAGTTTTCATTCATTCGTTATCCAAACTGCTTATCCTGCTCTCAGGGTCGCGGGGATGCTGGAGCCTATCCCAGCAGTCATTGGGCGGCAGGCAGGGCGACACCCTGGACAGCCCGCCAGGCCATCACGAGGCCCACACACACATTCACATCTAGGGACACTTTAGAATGGCTGATTCACCTGATCTGCATGTCTTTGGACTGTTTCTCAGTTGAAAGTGCACCTCTGCCACCATTGCAGGTCCAATCTGTAAAACCGATCATCTCGGTAAGGTAACAATTACCGTATACAGTATAGTACAGTATAGTAACAATTATCATACAAAAACAGTGAACCAGTAAAAAGCAAAACTGTACAAGCCAGATGAATTCAAAGTCCATTCATTGTGAGTCTTTTGAGAGTTCAAATAAAATGTACTTCCTTTAAAATATTGAAGGTCTTTGTAGCTTTTTTGTTCTTCACATATTCTATCTTTTTCCAGGGTTCAAGATTAACGTTATTGCCCCACAAAGTGGAAAAATTGGCTTAGGCTTTCACCCATACTGTAGCCATAGACCGCTAACATCTATAAAATATATATACATACACAAAGGTGTTAGTGCATAAAAACATACAGCAAGATTCCTAAAAAGCACCTATAGTCAAACAGAAAAACAAGCACAAAAATAAAAGCAAAAACTTTTTTTTTCTGTGTATATTTGTGAGATGTAAATTAATTCCAGAATAATGTAACAGTTAAAGATACTGTTCTATTCATATTACTTTGTATTATTATTCTCTTCTTTGGTGATAACAACACTGTTGATACAGATACACAGGTGAGTGCACTTACAGAAATATTTTTTTGTCATCATCTGTAGTTTTGCACACTGCCAACAGTGTCTAGAGTGACTTTGATTAGTGTTTTAGTTTTCAGAGCAGAGGGTTGTCTCACCTTGTTATATTTTATTTGCAGTTTGTCAAACGATATCAGTCAGATTTTGTAGTCTATACACACACACACACACACGTGCACCCATGACAGCCCTGAAACCACAGAACCCCCCACATAACAAATCCCAATTTGATCCCTGCTGCTTTATAACGTTGGATTTGTAGTGTGATGCTGTACAACAAGGTAAATATACCAGTTGTGTGAGATGCTGTTATTGATGATGTCGCTCATATCCCCGTCTCAACTTCCGCTAACTCCTGCGCCACTTTATGCAGTGCGTAAAGTGGCCCAGTGTGTTTATGTGTGCATTTGCGATCTCATTAATGAGGTGCGTTTGTGTTTGGATTCATTGAGCAAGTAGGTTTGTGTGCAGTTTCACTGATGAGTCGGATGCTGCCCATACAGAGTTTATTGTGCCTCATCAGGCTTTCTGTGCCAGAGACGCCACTGATTATTTTGTTCTTGTGTGTCATGAGGCTGTGTAAAAAAACTCAAAACTTTGTGATAGAGTGAGGAAGAATCACTGAGGTGTAGTAGTTACACGAGTGTATTTTGTGTGTGTGTGTGTGTGTGTGTGTGTGTGTGTGTGTGTGTGTGTGTGTTTCTGAGAGCTGCAACACTGATCACGGAACTCATAATAGAATCAAACAAGCCTCTGTAGCCTTTGGCAAACTCCGATGTAAGGTCTTCCAAAACAAACACCTCCACCTGCACACCAAAATTGCCATTTACAAAGCCATCTGCATCACAACTCTCCTGTACAGCTGTGAAGCCCGGGTCACATACAGCCACCACCTAAGGTTGCTGGAGCGGTTCCACATAAGGTGTCTGCAGCGAATCATGGGGATCACATGGCGTGACCGTGTTCCTCATGCTGAGATTCTTGCTGGGGCAAACTGCAAGAGTATAGAAGCCACGGTCACTGAACACCAACTGCGCTGGCTTGGGCAGGTCATCAGGATGCCTCAAGAACGCCTGCTATGTCAAGTCCTGTATGGACATTTTCATCTGGGCCACAGGTGGTCCACAGGTGGTCAGAAGAAGCAACACAAAGACCAGCTAAAAACATCAGTGAAGAAATGTTGTGTAGACCCCTTGAGGCTGGAGAAGTGGAGCAAGCTGCCATCAACCATTCCAACTGGTCGGAGATCTGCCACAGAGGTATAGAACTGCTGGATATGGAGAAGAATGTGGGGAAAAAAACAACAGAAAAGACTAAGGAGACACACAACCATGCCTGCCCCCACTAACTCAGACTTCATATGCCCAACATGCAATAAAACGTGTGGATCAAGAATTAGACTCACACACCGTTAACAAGGATGTCATCATCAGACTCGATGGACTACCAGCAAGCGTGTGTTTGTGTGTGGGTGTGTGTGTTGGTGTCTGCATTTGTAGGTCCTGCACACTTGTGTAAGTGTGTAAGTGCTTGCATGTCCACATTTGCAAATATGTGTATAACTGTCTGTGTGCGTGTGTTTGTACGTTTCTTAGTTAAAGAGAGAATGAATACTCTGGATGTCAGTGCTCAGCTAAGTTCCCAAACAGCAGTAGGTGGCCTTAAGAACACTTGGAACTGTCACAACTAAAATACCAAACCTATTTTGCCTCTCAAAACACCTTTTTTTGTTCTTTTTCTTTTCTTTTCTTTTTTATATTTTCTTTTTCATTTTCAAATCCATTTCACCAACCATCTCTCAAAACACCCTTATTCAATAATTCACTCTTTACTCTCATTTTTCTCCTGAGTGAGAACAGGATTAAGTAACGTGCTTTATAAAACACTTCCTTTCCACCGGCTTTACCAGCTTGAAAAGGATGATTCATTTTTAACGTATCTGTGAGTACTGTTGTTCGGAAGAACACATCCTTGTATCAACTTGTCTATTCAACAGTGTATTTAATTCGGTGTTATATAACACAATGTTTTCCCAAAGTTTAGCCACAGCATGCATGCCAGTAAATCACATGTTCACTCAAAGAAAGAAGAGAATTAAGCCTGTTTATGTTATGGCCCTGTGATGGTCTGGAAGCGTGTCCAGGTCGCCTGCCGTCCAATGACTGCTGGGATAGGCTCCAGCATCCCCGCGACCCTGAGAGCAGGATAAGCGGTTTGGATAATGGATGTATGTATGTATATGCAATTTACAACAGCTTTATTTACTGAGGTAATAGAAAAATTATTTATTATCTTATAGTATTTTTCATCACACACACACACACACACTACTCAAATAGGATTTACCTGCTCCTGGGCTCCTTGAATTGCGTTCTTTCTTTCTCTCTGACCATTTGAGGAAATTGAATTGTCTCCTGATGGTTTGGCCCTTGTTTGTCACATCCAAACAAGTGGTCCCTTGCTACTGTTTCCAGGGCAACAAGTTGATTGACTGGACAGAACGTGAACAGCTTCCAATGCTATTCGAAGTAAAAATTTAAAACCAGTGAATTTCTACTGCAGTTTCTCAATGCAGCCGCATCAATTGTGATTGTAGTTTTTTAATTTATTTTAAATGAGGCCCAGCATAACATTGAGTCTCCTTCAAGATTTCCAGTATTTAAAGATTTCAATAATTTATTGCCATATCAACTTTACAGTTGATTTGGAATTTGTTTTGATGTCCTCAGAGATAACAACAGTAAACATATAACCGCACAATACATACAAGAAGTGGCCACAAAAACATACTGCTGCAATTATATTACAATAATTCAGCTAATGCAGCCATATGGTGCATGCCCTTAAAGTGACAGATGCTTAAGGAGTCTTTACTTGTACAATCAGTGAAGCATTTAAGATGCGGATTGCTGCAGGGTAAGTGATATTGTGGAAGCGAGATGTTCTGATCTAATACTGTGGAGTCTTTTACCCGACGGGAGATGATTGGTGTGAGAAGTCCTTTCCAAATTTTCAAAGCTTTCCTCTGAATGCGGATATGGTACAATTCAGAAACTGGTGAGTTCACAGCCAATTATTTTTGAAGCTGTGCGCACGACTCTGTCCACCAGTTTGTTCTTGCGGGCTGTACAATTGCCATACAGTAATACAGTTATCAAGAAAGTGAGCACACTTTCTATTACAGCTCTGTAGAACTCTTCCTATGTAAAGGAGGAGGAGATTGTAGTCCCAAGGAATTTGAAATGATCCACTCTCTACCAACTGGTTGTTAATGGTCAGCAGTAGTAGCTCTCCCTGATTTTTACAGACGTCAACCACAAGTTTTTTAGTTTTGTTGATGTTCAGTTCCAGATTGTTATGCTACACCAGTCGACAAGCGGAGACCTCCCTTCTAGAAGCTTGTCTTATCATTACAGGAAATCAGTCCCACCAGCTTTGTATCATCAGCAAACTTCAAGTCATTTTTACAGTGTCAGAGTGTGAAATAGTCATTGGTGTATAATGAGTAGAGCAGAGGTGAGCGCACACACCCCTGAGGGGCACCTGTGTTAATGGTCAATGAGTTTGAAGATCTATTGTTGAATTTCACAACCTGTGTTCTGTCCAAGTCCAAGATCCAGAGACAGAGAGACTGATGGAAACCTAGCTGCAAAAGTTTGTTATATAACCTTGTGGGTATCATTGTATTAAAAGCTGAGCTATAGTCAATGAGCAGTACCTGAGCATAGGTGGCAGGTGCCTCTAGATACTGCAAGATGGAGTGGAGACAGAGATACAGCATCATCTACTTACCTATTGGCCCTGTATGCAAACAGATTGGGATCTAGCACAGCACTGGACAGATGTTTACATACTATATTCTTAAACACTTTCATTACAACAGATGTTAATACAATACAAACAACTTTATTAATCCCATTAGGGGCAGTTTGTTTGGAGAAGCTTGTGAACACAAAAACACAGTAACATGCAAACAAATAAATAACACAAACAGCAAATAACACCCCAGGGAGCTAAATCTGGAATAAAATCTATAAAAGTACACAATAAGAAACACAATAAGAGGAACTTGATAAAGACAATAAAACAATCGGATAAAAAACACTATGGAGCATTTAGTAATCGAGTTGCAACAGGTATGAATTATTTAGAATAACGGTTAGTTTTACAAGCGGGTAAAACAGAACGATACCCTGATGGCAACAGAGAAAATTCACTTGCTAGAATATGTCCAGAAGAAGCCAAAACTCTTGCTGCTTTCTGGAGGATGTGTTGGTTGCAAAAACAATTCAGATCTCTTTGTTTCACTCCGGTGACCTTAAAACAGATTTTAACAATGTTGTTCAGGCTGTTTCTGTCTTTTACCGTGAGGCTGTGAAACCAGCAGATAAAAGAAAAACTTAGAGGATTCTCAATAAAAGATTGATAAAAGCGACAGAGGATGACAGGACTGTCAGAAAAGGAATTTAGTTTGCTCAGAAGGTGATTCTCTGTTGCCCCCGCTGCACAATAGCCTCATTGTTTGCATCAAATTTAAGGTGATCATCGATGATAGTGCCCAAATATTTGTATGATGTAACCATTTCCACACTTTCATTATGTATGATGCACTCTTTGGCTGCATCTCTGTTGTGTCTAAAATCAATAATCAGTTCCTTGTTTTTAGAAACATTTAAGTCCAAGAAGTTGTTATCACACCAAGAAATAAAATCAGTGAGAGCATTCCCATGGACTGATTGTGAGCCTTGGAGAATGGTCAGCAATGCAGCATCGTCAGAAAATGTCACCAAAAAGCTGCCCTCCTGAGTGCTCCTGTATCCATCAGTGTACATAATTAAAAGTAAAGGCAAAAGGACGCATCCTTGTGGTGAGCCTGTTAAGGCAACGGGCCTGCAGTCATTTAAACAGCTAACAATGGGCTTCGTAGGCAAGGAATTATTACTGCAGATTTAAAGCATGCTGGCACTTTACATGGTTGATGGACCAATTAAAAATACAAGTCAGAACAGAAGCAAGTTTAGCAGCACACCGTTTTAAAGTGGCTGAGGACACGAGATCAGGGCCTGCAGCTCTCCTGCTGTTCTGATTGTGCAGCAGACAGATCCCTGTCACATCCCTCTATTGTGTTTACTTCTATTTTGAAGAATAGCCTTGTTGAATGGACTAGTTATATTGTGAGGTAAATCACCTCCCTAGACCTCATTTCTACCTGTTTAAGATGGCAATAATGGATATTGACATTTTGATTGCATTAAACTGATATGGTAAACTAGTGGAATGACATTAGGCTAGAAGGTCACCATTGTAATGCCCCTGGTCAATTTCAGCAAGCCTCATAGAGAAAAATGTAAAGGTGTAGCAACAATTTTTGAGCTGCAGTGTGTTGAGTCTATCGGATTTTGCCTAGAACAGTCCCACCACACCCAAAAATATTATTACACATGTACTTTTTTTCCATTATCATACTTGTTATTCGTTCGTTGCAGCGACGAGGACCATCTAGTCATCCTGTGATGGATGACTGATGACTTGCGCAATGATTAAAGTGAGGAAGAGTTGCGCATCATCAACCCCACTCTCTCATCCGAGACCACCTACTACCAGTGGCAAGACTAGCAAGACGACTGGAAATGGAGATGGATGCAGATTTTTCCTCAGGGTTTCTTCCTGAAGCCTTTCCCATAGACGAGTATTCCCGCAAGGCAGCAGAGGTTTTAAATCATAGTTTGCCTTCTCCTAGATGAACTGCCCGACAGGCTAACGAGCTTCATCTACCTAGGATTGAAATCAGAGTTATCCTTCTCCTAGATTGGCTGCCAACCAAGGCTAATGAGTCCAATCGACCCACCTGGTTATACCGCCGGGAACCCGGTCGCCCCTGCAGCAGACTTTATGAAAAAAGGAGGTACCACGAGAAGGTGCTGCTGCGGACACATCTGCGTAGGAGCGGCCATATGCTAAGGTCCTGATGGACCCACGGAAATCACTACACCAGGAAGCGAAAGGCCACCACACCGCTTCACATTCCTTTTGGCAAGTAGGACATCTGGCCCAATACTCTCCACCTTCTGCTCATTATGTCCGAAGCCACTGCATGCCATGCTCACAAGGAGTCGTGTGCACGGTTATTGTTTGTGTTTCCATTAGTCCTGGAACCGAAATCAGGACTAGGAAGTCTCAAAGAAAAATTGCATTGGCTACGTGAAATGATGCCATGCAACGGCATCCCTCTATAATGCACATGTGACATGGACTTTAACTGACAAGGTGTCAATCAATGCCAGCGTCTCTTACACTAACCACGACATTGATTCAGACATTTTTCTTTTGTTTTCTCATTGGATGAGACAAACAGCCACTTGTTTTGATTTCAGTACACCGTAGGATCAGTGAAGGATGTAATAATGGTGCCATAGGTTATCAACACTATCAGATGTGGCGTCACTGGACGTGAGATGAATGTAAAGCTAATCATTGAACACAGATGTCATTAAGCCCACCCACTGCCATGATCTGGCCATATTTAACTCAGTTATCAAATGATGGCGAAAATCCAGATAAGAGCAGTTTTGCAACCATTCCACCCTTCTTTCCATGCTCAGAACCCTTCTGCGGTGCTATATTTAAGCATCATTGGGATCACAGTCCAACAGAAATTAGGGCAACCTTTTTGTCCGTGCATGTGTACATCTGTAAGAGTACAAGTGCACCTGCTCGTGTACACAAGTGCACGTGACTGTGAAGGACAACATGTTTAAAGCAGCATAATGTCTTCTGACTGACCTGTCAGCCAGCACCTTGTGTTAAGTGTCCTCAGCCTACATGCCACCCTGTGGTCGTGTGCTGGCTGGACAGCTGGCTGGCCATATACGGCATTTGGGACAGAGCCACTGCCAACGGTCTCCATCTGCCAACGTCCTTGTTGCGTTCCTGATGAGCAGCGTGGGTGGGAGGTGACGAGGAAAAACAACAGACCCCTCTGGCATGTGCGCGCACGTGTGTGCACACACACACGTGCATTTAACATCCAGAAACTTCTCACAGCTCGTCCTCATCAACATTCAGCGACTGTAAGGGCGATGGAGCTGGGTAGAGCTCTGGTAATACATGCCAATGAGATGGGTGTGTCTTAATGGCAGTGATGTTATTACTGGAGGTGGTAATTATACCTATTATTATGAGTACAAAAGAAGATAATCAGGAAGTTAATGTTTACATTGATAACAGAATGGATGATAACAATGACAATAACAGTATGGTTGTTTGATGGACAGCTTGTGGCTTCTGCAGTCATCTCAAAATAAATTTATCAGTCATGATGCTCAAAGCTAAAAGTAAAAAAAGAAAAAGAAAAAGAAAAAAACTCATTGCCACCATGGTGCATCAAATTGAAAAGACACATTTGACAGACTGCTATTTTAGATCTTCTAAAGAAGCCAACTGTGAAAGTATGACACTAAATTTGTAAAGAGACTGATGTAAAAGAAAACAAAGACTTCCTCATGTTTGCTATAAATAGCCGGAGATGCATGATAACACTAAGGACTTGCGGAAGAACTGATCCACTTCCTGCCATCAGGGGAAAAAAGAGATGAGCTTTTAATTACAGACTTGTTTGTTGTTGTCATTTTATCCCCTAAATGAGCTCCAAGGGAGCTACTATCTGGTCTCTCCCTCTCTCTCTCTCTCTCTCTTTCTTCTTTCTGTCTTCAATTCTTAGCTCATAACATGGCAGTGCAGGGGGCAGTGACATGTTCCTCGCATGTCACGAGTTTAATGTGATGCATTATGACATGTGTCAAATATGCCAGCCGTCTACAGAGACGTTGAGCTCAGTGACAATATTTTCATGGCAATATATCCAGACCAGGTTTCATCAAACCTGTCCGTGTACACAATGATCCCTACAAGATTGGCTTTTACAACATCATC
Source organism: Lampris incognitus (assembly GCF_029633865.1). Classification (NCBI taxonomy): domain Eukaryota; kingdom Metazoa; phylum Chordata; class Actinopteri; order Lampriformes; family Lampridae; genus Lampris; species Lampris incognitus. Next base: position 68,377,710 of record NC_079213.1, on the reverse strand, counting down.
GAAATAGTATGGTGGACACCGACAAAAAGAGTGAAATGTGCAGTGTCGATATGATTGGTCCCACTGAGAATTGAACACCTGGCCACAGTCAAATTACAGTGCCCAACATTATAAGTATTGTGGTTAAGCAGCACCTGTTGAGTCACTCCATTGTTTCACTATGGTGCTATTACCACAGCACCATAATCATCAAGTGGCAATTTTTAGACCAGTCATATCATGTATTAATGGGTGGAGAAGAGTGTCAGGCGTGATGCAGGTACCAGCAAGAGTTAAAGGGAAGGTTTACAAGATGGTTGTGAGACCAGCTATGTTGTATGGTTTGGAGACGGTGGCAATGACGAAAAGACAGGAGGCAGAGCTGGAAGTGGCGGAGTTGAAGATGCTACGATTTTCATTGGGAGTGATGAAGAAGGACAGGATTAGGAACGAGTATATTAGAAGGACAGTTCAGGTTGGACGGTTTGGAGACAAAGCAAGAGAGGCAAGATTGAGATGGTTTGGACATGTGTGGTGGAGAGATGCTGGGTATATTGGGAGAAGGATGCTGGATATGGAGCTTCCAGGGAAGAGGAAAAGAGGAAGAGAGGTTTATGGATGTGGTGAGGGAGAACATGTAGGTGGCTGGCGTGACAGGAAGATGTAGAGGACAGGAAGAGATGGAAGGGGATGACCCGCCTGTGGTGACCCCTAATGGGAGCAGCCAAAAGTAGTAGTAGTAGTAGCAGTAGATATCATATACGTTTTTACCGAGTTAATTAACAAAAAATGGTGGTCTTATTTGAAAGGTCATATTCCTTGTATCAGGAGAAAATCATTCAGTCAGAACTGGTCCCAGTTTCTACGTCTCACGCGGACCTCTGTGAAATCAACCAATCGTTTTTGATTTCATAAATCACGCCCCTTGTCAGCTTGTAATAAGAGGCAGGTAACTTATCACATGTATTTTTAGCATGATTAATGTAGCTGTGAGTGACAAGTGGCTTGAAACGTGTAAATCTAGCCCTGTGTGTGTGGGGGGGGGGTTGGAAGAAGTCAAATCAATTTTATTTGTACAGCCCAATATCATAAATTACAAATTTGCCCCAGGGGGCTTTACAGCAACACAACATCCTGTCCTTAGACCCTCTCATCGGATAAGGAACAACCCCCCACCCCCCACCCCCCCAAAAAAAACAACCTTTAACAGGGGGAAAAAAACAGAAAGTAACCTCAGGGAGAGCAACAGAGGAGGGATCTCTCTCCCAAGATGGACAACGTGCAATGGATGTTGTGTTTACACAATTTACAGAATACAACAATTGAAAGAGGATAACAGGATTATAATTGAATTATAAAATATATGAAGAATGCGATGAGGGGGTTGCCAAGCGGTGTCCAGGTGTTGATGAAATTAATTTACAGTGACCATCAAGAAGTTGTCGCGCATACTATGGTGTGCGAGGAACGGCTCACTTCCTGATTGGCAGAAAAGGTGTCTGAGGTAATCACATGTTGTCACTCGTTGGTCAGACTTCCCATCAGTTCAACTGATATATGTATTAAAATGTAATATAGTCTGTGCCCTCAGGAAACAGCTTGTTCATTTTAAGAGGAGAAAATGGTGCTAGATCGTCAATTCAGAATTATTTTTCCAACGAAAACTTGGGTAATGTGATGTGGGCTATTACTGTAAACCGGATAAAATCACTGGAAGCTACATGGAGAATACATGTATAGGACCGCTTAAAAAAATGTTTCTATCATCCATTTTGTTGGAAAAAGAACTTTTGATCAACATTTTGTGCAGCTTTTATCAAGGGTGACATTTTTTTAGCAGGATGAATGGCCTTTATTATTTTTTTTTGTTGCCTCCTCCGGGTAAAAATAGCTGTTCAGAGACACCCTATGCATTTCATTTGTTCCTGTTAAATCTAATGGATTGCCTCTGTGCCTTTTTACCGTTCATAAAAGGCGGTCTGTGACAGGTCCAGATGTAGCTGATCAAATCAGAACTCCTTCACAGTGGCAAAGTAGTCGGAGAAATGGAGCCATTTTCAGCCTACATTAAGTACTCTTTCTACCCCCCCCCCCGTGTAATGCACCCAAGTGACAGCGAGAGAAAATGAATGGGCTCAGTTGGACGGACTCTACGTGAGTAGCTGCCAGACCTTGACACACAAATCACAGATTTATTTGATAGCTTGCAGTTGTATTCAGTGCCTCTTTATCCTCCAGGTATTAGTCTCTCAAACAACATCCTTGAAAAGAACATAATTGGTGCACACTTCACCAGGGTTTTATTTCTAGATGTGAAAGATGGTGTGTTGGGACACGCTGATGTGCATTAATAGCATTTAGATTCAATTATTTCTGTAGTGTTGACAACCGCTTTATGTAAGCAGGACTAAGCATGAATATGACTGGGTTTGTAGCATTTAGGCTTTGCACATGGCGCCAGAGGAAATATGGGTTTATTAGAGAGGAGCGTTGATTGTTGGGCTCATTCGTGGGTCCCATGGCACCACTTTATCCATTTGGCTCATTAATCTGTCATTTCTTTATATTTATGGTTCATTAGGACAAATGATACCGAAGAAGGGAAAACGTGTACAGTCATCATCCTTAAAATAGCTCTAGGTTTGATGTATTTTGCATGAATCACAGAACATAACCCATTTAAGAGTTACGTACAGTCTACCATGAATTATTTAAATTGACTCGCAAGACAACTAGAAACACTAAGAGCTGGTGTGTATCTATAGATGTGTGCACAGTTTGTGTGCTGCCTCTCTCGTTCAGGATTCTCCTGAAAAAAGAGATATCACGACTATCCTGGTATAATAAAGGTAAAAAAAAAATCAGATATTTCAGGGAAATTGGTGCAGATTTGTCAACTATTACTTCATACCTATCTTATTGGCAACTTTTTTTATTGTAAACAATATCAGCATTTTAATAATGAGCCTCTTTGTGTTTTGCAGTCATTCAAACTTAAAAAAAATCAACTGTCCTTCAATGTTTCTAATTTGAAATCCTAAAAAGTTTGCAAATGTGCATGAAGTCCAGGATGCTGCTTTGAAAACAGCTCAGCCGGCTCTGCAGCTTGCTGATGCATTATATTTTTAGTCAGTGGCTGAAACTCCAGCAGTGCCAATGCCAACCTCACTGACTGTGCTTGTTTGATAGATAATTCATCAGAGCCCATGTTGTAAAAGTGTTGTAAAAGGACTGCAGAGAGCGGAGCCGGGTGGAGTAAAGGCCGCTCTGCTTCGCTCTCTCTCTCTCTCTCTCTCTCTCTCTCTCTCTCTCTCTCTCTCTCTCTCTCTCTCTCTCTCTCTCTCTCTCTCTCTCTCTCTCTCTCTCTCTCTCTCTCTCTCTCTCTCTCTCTCGCTCTCTTGCTGTGAGTGAATCAGTTAGATGTCTTCTACAGAAGATGGTGTCTTTTCTCTCTTTCCCGCTCTTTTCTGCCCGTCTTTCAGTCTTCCCATTGAGTCTGTTCCAGGTCATCTTATTGCCCCCTCTGCCTCTGTGGAGCTCCCCTTTTTGTCCTGTCAGTATTTTATTACATTTGATTTTACTCTGCTCACTTGTGACCTTTGCTTTTTCTCCCCCGTTTTCCCATCATTCCATATCTCTCCCCTCACTTTTAACCTCATTCATAACCCCCCCCCCCCACCTCACTCTCACAGGCTTTTGGGCAGTAGTAATGAATTATAAGGGCTACATATTTCCTCTATCGGACACTTGTCTTCCCCTTCATCTCTCCCGGCATTTCCTCCCTTTTGGCTGACCATGAAGTCTAACCACTGGGGCTTAAAGCTATTGTACGGGGTCGAGCGTAGCAGAGAGGCCTGGGGCAGAGATCTGGGGGAGAGGTCTCGTGTACAAATTTCATCTGCATTTTGACGAAAACTCCTATCCAAATAAACTGACAATTGCAGAATTGTAAATGACGGGTTGAGTTTGTATTAATGATCTCTGACAGTAAAGGTCAGGCATGTGCTCCGGGGCATTATACGTCATTCACTGTGAGCAACAATGCCGCCCAGCTGTCCATTGTGGGGAAAAAAGTAATAATAATCAAAACTGAACATGTTAAAATTTATGTCTCTGAACTTTAAGTCTCTGTGTATCTACGTGTCTTGTTCTTCTTGACATGCCGTAGAGACATCGGACCGTGCAGCGTTACGGAAAGCAGCATTTTGCTCTAAACGGCAAAGAGGAGGTTTACTGGAGTTATACATTTTAGATATTCCGGTTTGAGCAGAGCTCCTGTTTTTGTGGTTCCCAGCGACTGGAAAGTTGCAGAAACAACAAGCTCTCTGCCCTGTTAAATAAAAGAGCAGGGGAACGAAATCCTGGCGGGTAAGACAAGATGGGTGGGGGTGGGGTGGAGGTAAAGCGGTGATGATGGAGAAAGGATGAGAAGTAGATAGAGGATAAGGACAGCAAGAGATAGGATAAAGGTACGAGAGAGAGGCCTTTGAGCGAGGCCTTTTCCCCAGAGTGCTGATGCTGCCGCAAGATTGGCTCCTCTTTGTCACTCACAAACCAATGTGACGTAGGTTACCTCAAGCCAGCGTCCCATGTGGCGATGGTGTCATATAAATCATATGGCTCCTTGTCAATGCTTTTCAGGTCAACTGTGAACCAGAGGCCCATGTGTTTGTGTCTGTATACATGTGTGTGGTACAGAGGGGGAAAAAAGTGTGAGCATGAGTGTTATACTGGAGAGGCTGTAATATGATTCCTAGACTCAGGTTGCAGGCATGACTGTGTGTGTGTGTGCGCGTGTGTGCGTGTGCGTGTGCACCTCTGGGGGTAGGAAGAGGCTACGTCAACCCTTTTGGCGCTATGCGACCGAATAACACAATAGAAGTGGAGAAAGAGGAGCACAGAAACACACAGCAAGTGCATACAGACACGCACACAGACCCATGACTATGGTGTCACTAATGATGTCAGTGGCTCTCCACTCATGACACAGGATACCTTGGCACTTCCAGGGGTGTCCGGCCCTCAGGTTTCTGGTTCCGGACAGGTCATTTGACTGTTAACTTGGCAAGCTCACCTACAGAGAATGTAGTTAAACCCTGGCCAACCCTTTTTCTACTACTCTGTCTTTATTTATTTATTCAGCAGTGTTATTGATTAAGAATCCATCTGTTGTCTCCTTATGCTTTTCTTGTCCTCTGACCTTCTATGCTTCTTTTTTTTCAAGAACTCAAATTTAGGAAACATGCCAGGCTCAGAGTCTTGGTTGCACTAACAGAGTACATCTTATACCACTCAAAATAAAGGTTTAATAATTAATATCTAAATTCCACCCATGTTTCTATTGCACTTTAAACTGATGTAAAAGCACAGCAGGTTGCAACAAAATTCCTACTAATGGATTAATTTGAAACTTTGTGTCATGGTATATGTGACCTGCCTGCCTGGGTCCTCTGAAGGCATGTTGACGCCTCTCTCCTCTGCTTGGTCACATCTTTGCAGCTTCTGGCATTCCTGGTGACCCGCTGAGATCCTTGTTGACTTTGACCCCTGCCTCAAACTTTAACTATCTGTCCCTTCTCTCTTTTGTGTAGGTCCATTGATATGCTCTGCCAAACGTAGTTAGATCTGCCCTGGTATTTGCTTGTTGCTACTTGCAGAACAACCCCCTTTGTTCGATTGCTGTATTCAGTTTCATTTTATGTTATCTACTTTGCTTTACCTTTTCTTTTCTTTTGCGTTTAATTCTCACAAGTCTTAATAGATTTGGCAGGGCAGGTATGCCATGGTTGGAACCAGCAGCAAATCAGTTTTCCTTGTGTTGTTTTATCTAAAACTGAAAAGCAAAATGACAATGAGGTAGTTGTGGTTAAACTTGGATTTTGCTATTGATTACTGATAGACTTCATTAAACAGAGTCTGAAATCTAACAATGCATGGAATGAAAATGAATCTGCGATGAACAATTCTTAAATTATCCATAAAGTCTGTGTTAGGGTTTGCACCCGACCCCAAGAGCACAAACACAGAAGGCACAATATAGCGGGACCAACAGGCTAATTTATTGAAGAGAAAACTCAGGAAGTCCACTTTCACCAGGAAACGCGAAGTCCACCTTTAAGCCGGGAACCGTGGAGTCGCCCTTTAATCCGGGAACAGTGGAGTCGGCCCTTAATCCAGGCAGGAGGGGGGGGTAAACAGGAGGATACCAAAGGAGAACGGAAAATCACAGCAACGCTGGAGTGAAGAAATCCTCTTCGTAAACGGAAAGCAGCGCACAGGGGAAGGGGAGCAACGACGAAGGTCCAACAGAGAAATCTCCAGGGAAGATCCAGGTAAGTAAACAAACTTCGATGAGCAGGACAAGCACAAGTACTCTCCCAGGGAACGGCACGAACTGGCAACAAGCTGAGAGTGACACAGCCAGATATAGGGAGGTGATTGCCAACAGGTGAGTGGAGGGGTAATGAGGAAACAGGCATCAGGTGGAGTTGGCAGAGCTCCGGGTACGCTTACACTGCAGAGCGGGTGTGGAGCGGGGAGACGTTGAGCCTTGGCCAAGGTTACACTGCAGAGCGGGTGTGGAGCGGCGAGACGTAACAGTACCCCCCCCTCTACGGGAGCCACCTGGCGACTGACCTGGCGCCCCCGGGTGGGCACGGTAGAAGTCGGCGAGGAGAGAGGGATCCATAATGAGCTTCCGCGAAATCCAACTGCGCTCCTCAGGTCCATAACCTGCCCAGTCCGCGAGATACTGGAACCCGCGGCCGCAGCGCCGGACTTTAAGCAGCCGGCGGACCTTCCATTGAGGATGACCATCTACAAATTCCGGAGGCGGAGGCTCAGGAACCGGGGGCATAAGAGGACTGCTGGAGACGGGCTTAACTCGAGAGACGTGGAAGACAGGATGAATGTGCATGAAGGAAGGCAGCTTCAGCCGAACAGCTGCCGGGCTCAGGACTTTCTGGACTTCAAAAGGACCAATGAAGCGGGGCGAGAGTTTCTTGTCGGTTGTCAGGAGGGGAACGTCCTTCGTGGACAGCCAGACCCTCTGTCCCTTCTTGTACTCCGGCGCAGGGGTACGTCGCCGGTCAGCCCCTCTGCGAGCGCGCTCCCCAGCCTTGAGCAGTGCTGTCCGGATGGTCCTCCAGACACGCTGACAGCGTCGCAAGTGGAGCTGTACGGAGGGAACGGCCACTTCATCCTGCTGTGGGTCGAACAGGGGAGGTTGATACCCCAGGGATGCCTCGAATGGAGAAAGTCCAGATGCAGAGCTGACCAGGGAATTGGTGGCGTACTCTACCCACGGTAGGTAGTCACTCCAGGTGGAGGGCTTGCTGTTACATACACAACGCAACGCTGTCTCCATGCTCTGGTTTGCCCTCTCGGTCTGACCATTTGTTTGGGGGTGGTAGCCCGAAGACAGACGTACTGTGGCTCCGATGCCTTTACAAAATGCACGCCACACTTGTGAGGTGAACTGAGGACCTCTATCGGAGACTACATCTGATGGCAGGCCATGAAGCCGGAGACATGTTGCATCAAGAGGTCCGCGGTCTCAGCAGCCGAAGGAAGTTTGGGAAGGGCTATCAGATGGACGCCCTTGCTGAAACAGTCTATGACGGTGAGAACCAGTGTTTCCCCGAGAAGGTGGTAGTCCGGAAACGAAATCCAAAGCCACGTGAGACCAGGGGCGGCTAGGAATAGGGAGTGGCTGCAACAGACCATATGGCGCCTGGTGAGAGGCCTTGCTGCGGGCGCAAACAGTGCAGGCCGCTACAAAGCTCTTGACATCCTCCCGCATAGTTGGCCACCAGAAGCGCCGAGCGATGAACGACTGGGTACGACTAACTCCTGGGTGACAGGAGAAACGACTGCTATGACCCCACTGAAGAACTCGAGACCGAACAGCATCTGGGACGAAGAGGCGACGGGGTGGTACGTTACTCGGAGCGGGTTGAGCACGTTGGGCAGTGCGAACAGCCGACTCAAGACCAAAAGTGACCACACCGACCACTCTAGCCGCAGGGAGGATGGGTTCAGGCTCTTCAAACGCGCCTTCCTTCGGGTGTAGCCGAGACAGGATGTCAGCCTTTACGTTGCGTGTCCCAGGACGGTAAGTCAGAACATAGTTGAAACGACTAAGGAAGCCAGCCCACCGAGCCTGACGACTGTTGAGACGTTTGGCTGCCCTCAGGTGAGTCAAGTTCTTGTGGTCCGTCCAGATGAGAAACGGGTGCTCAGCGCCCTCGAGCCAGTGGCGCCATTCCTCCAGAGCAGCCACTACAGCCAGTAACTCCCGGTTTCCAACGTCATAATTCTGCTCGGCCGGCAGAAAAAGGCGCAAGGATGGAGTTTCTGGTCCTCAGCCGACCGCTGGGAGAGCACCCCCCCTACGCCTGAATCCGAGGCATCAACCTCTACCACGAATTGTCTCTTGGGGTCAGGATGGAGCAGCACTGGGGCCGAGGTGAACCTTGTCTTGAGGACTTGGAAAGCAGAGCTGGCAGCAGGAGACCAGATGAAGGGTTTGGCTGGGGAGGTCAACGCAGTAAGCGGTTCTGCCAGCTGGCTGTAGTTGCGAATGAATCTCCGGTAGAAATTTGCGAACCCTAGAAAACTCTGCAGCTCCTTACGGTTGGTAGGTTCCGGCCAGTCCACCACTGTCTGGACCTTGCGGGGATCTGCTCTGGTCCGTCCCTTCTCTACGATGAATCCCAAGTAATCCACAGAGGGGGAGTGAAACAGGCACTTCTCCGCCTTGACGTAGAGTTGGTTCTGGAGGAGGCGCTCCAGTACCCTGCGAACATGCTGGACGTGTTCCTCAAGAGACTGGGAGAAAATGAGGATGTCGTCCAGGTAAACGACGACAAACACATCCAACATGTCACGGAGTACGTCGTTCATAAACGCCTGAAACACTGCTGGTGCGTTTGTGAGTCCGAACGGCATCACCAAGTACTCATAGTGGCCTCGGGGTGTTTTGAAGGCGGTCTTCCACTCATCGCCTTCCCTGATTCGCACGAGGTGGTAAGCGCTCCTCAGGTCTAGCTTGGTGAAGATGGTCGCCTGTGAGAGAGGCTCAAAAGTCGAACTCATAAGTGGAAGCGGGTACTTGTTCTTAATGGTGATTGCGTTCAGTTGCCGGTAGTCAATACAAGGTCGAAGTCCCCCGTCCTTCTTCTTCACAAAAAAGAACCCTGCAGCAACAGAGGAAGACGAGGGCTTGATGAGACCTGCAGCAAGGGACTCGGTGATGTACTCATCCATGGTCGCCTTCTCAGGGAGTGACAAGTTGTAGAGGCGGCTACTGGGAAGAGTAGCCCCAGGACGGAGATCAATGGCGCAATCATACGGGCGGTGAGGCGGGAGTGACTTAGCACGGGTCTTGCTAAATACCTCACCAAGGTCATGATACACAGGGGGCACGGAGGAGAGATCAGGAGGCAGGGGAGTAGGCGAGCTCAAAGGCGTAGCACTAGGAGCTGCACGAAGGCATTGGGCATGGCAAGTAGAGCCCCATCCAAGGACTGTGCCTGTGGACCAAGAGATGTGGGGTTCATGGTGTCTGAGCCAGGGGCGTCCCAAGATAACTGGATTAAGCGGGGAACGTATGATGTAAAATTGCATTGTCTCTGTGTGGTTACCTGCAACGGTGAGAGTAACGGGGACGGTCCGCTGTGTGATACAGGCTAATCTCCGGTCATCCAAGGCAAACGCATCAATGGGGGTCCCAAGAGACTCAAGGGGAATGTCTGCCTGCGAGGCAAAGTCAAGGTCCATAAAACTATCATCTGCTCCGGAATCAATCAGGGCTCCAAGGGAAAGTCTCTGGCCCGCCCAGACTAAGGCAATAGGAACAAGATGGCCGCGAGATTCGGACCCACGGGAGAAGGAAAGGCGGCTTACTAGGATCTCCCTTGGTCCTGGTAAGCCTAATCTTTTGGCCGTGAGGGACAGTCGCGGAGTCGGTGCTCCTTAAGACCACAGTACAGGCAAAGACCTGCCTTGAATCGGCTCTCCCGTTCAGCAGGAGTAAGTCTAGCACGTCCTACCTCCATCCGCTCTTCTACATCCCCAGGTGGCGTTGTCGCGAAAGAGTCAGAGGAGGGATTGGCCGGGGAAACGGGAACAGCGGTTCGGTCTGACGCAGAGGTAGTTCTGGGATTGAAGGAAGTTCCACGCAAGGCCTTCTCACGCTTTCTCTCCCGGATACGTCCATCAATGCGGATAGCGAGAGCAATGAGGTCATCCAGAGATGAGGGTTCTTCTCGGGTAGCAAGTTGATCCTTCACCGCCTCGCTCAATCCTCTACGAAAAGTGGCACGCAGGGCCTGGTCATTCCATCCGCTCTCAGCGGCAGCCAGGCGGAAGTCGACGGAGTAATCTGTGACGCTGGCGCCGCCCTGCTGGATGTTATTCAGTCGTGAGTCAGAATCCCGACCGCTTACCGGATGGTGGAAAACCTTACGTAGCTCTGCGACAAAGTCTCTATAAGAGTTACAGTAGCTGGCCCCCATGGACCAAGAAGACGTAGCCCACTGCGCTGCTCGACCACTGAGCAGGTTGGTCACGTAAGCGATCTTAACAGCATCACTGGAGAACACGGTGGGCTGGTGGAGTGAAAACAAGCTCACACTGCATAATGAAGGTAGATCAAGTTTCAAAGTTACCGTCAAATGGGCGTGGACTGGTAATGATGGTTCCACGGGGTAAATAAACAGGAACCGGAGGATCTACTGGAGCGGCGGCCACAGGGGGCGCACTTGCTGGCGGTACAGGCTGGTTCAGCTGCTGGTTGGCAAGAGCTGCTGAAATGGTCTGCAGTTGTTGCATGATCTCTGCCTGCTGACTCGCCATCGCCGCCTGCTGGACAGCTAAAGCTTCCACAGAAGCTTGCAGAGGTTGAACTTGAGACTGGAGACCCTGCACAGCAACCGAAGCCTCTTGTAATTGCTGGGAATGGGCGTTGGTAATCTGAATTTGTTTTACTAGGGCTGCTTGCACCGGATTGGCTGTGGGTGTGCCGTCTGTGCTGGCTGGGGTCGTCATGGCCAGTTCGTACTGTTAGGGTTTGCACCCGACCCCAAGAGCACAAACACAGAAGGCACAATATAGCGGGACCAACAGGCTAATTTATTGAAGAGAAAACTCAGGAAGTCCACTTTCACCAGGAAACGCGAAGTCCACCTTTAAGCCGGGAACCGTGGAGTCGCCCTTTAATCCGGGAACAGTGGAGTCGGCCCTTAATCCAGGCAGGAGGGGGGGGGGTAAACAGGAGGATACAAAAGGAGAACGGAAAATCACAGCAACGCTGGAGTGAAGAAATCCTCTTCGTAAACGGAAAGCAGCGCACAGGGGAAGGGGAGCAACGAGGAAGGTCCAACAGAGAAATCTCCAGGGAAGATCCAGGTAAGTAAACAAACTTCGATGAGCAGGACAAGCACAAGTACTCTCCCAGGGAACGGCACGAACTGGCAACAAGCTGAGAGTGACACAGCCAGATATAGGGAGGTGATTGCCAACAGGTGAGTGGAGGGGTAATGAGGAAACAGGCATCAGGTGGAGTTGGCAGAGCTCCGGGTACGCTTACACTGCAGAGCGGGTGTGGAGCGGGGAGACGTTGAGCCTTGGCCAAGGTTACACTGCAGAGCGGGTGTGGAGCGGCGAGACGTAACAGTCTGTTTAGTTTGAGCCATGCTGGTACAATCGGGCCTTGGGCTCACTGGTAATTGCTTCGCCTCTCACTCCCACTTGTCTTTGATGTGGAGTGCATCTTTCAGTCTGTCCAAATGTAATTTTCTGAAATTACATCTATGTATTATATTTATTTGGCTGTCTCCTACTTTATCCCTTAGGGTGAGAACAGGGCCACTCCTTCATATCTCATGCAAATCATTACCCCTGTTTGTTTGTGGGCTACTTTTGGCTACTGGGTGGAACCTGGGGTTAAATGTAGTTTAAGTTACTTTTTATTGTAAAAAAATAAATAAATAAAAATAAATAATAGATGCAACAAACATATGTCATTTTGCAAAATCACGTAATTTTGGACAGCTCTAATCAGCAGAGTGTTTTTAGGGCACAGTGACACAAACTTCTGCTTGACTGTGCCCACCATCATGTGCTGTGCAGAGAATCATGGGGGTTTTGGGGGGTTGACCAACCACAGTTGCTTTGGGACTAATTGTTTACTTAAGGGGGATTGAATATTCAACGATAATTTCTATTTCATACAGTCAAGTTCCAACTAGCGCTGGGCAGTATGGAAACTATTATTGTCATGATTGTCATAGGGAATTTTACAAGATAACAATATAAAGATGTCTGCTTGTCTGCAAAAACACCATGTTTAACGAACCAACTCAGGGTTATTACGTTGAACTGGCTGGAAATGTAAAAGATGATCATTTAGTGAGACATTTTAGGTAATAGATTCTCCTTATCATCAATATAGGCAGCAAAATTTGTATTTTATGACAATATCCAAATTTCATTCCAGTAAAATACCATGAAAGACAATATGCAATAATGCTGACTCATTGCCCAGCCCCAGTTACTTACTGTAAACAACCAGAGCAGTATTATATGAGGTGTCAGTGGACAAGTACCTGTCGAAGTACTTCCACTTCCGGTGTGGGAAGATGGCGGCGTGAATTCACATTTGCAGCGGCTTCACCCAGTACCGTCCATGCAGTGTCTTTGTCCACATCTGCGTCTAAGTTTGTGTCTTCGTTTGATGGCCGGGAGAGCTGGTCCTGGATCGGCTGGGAGAGCTTGGTCTGCTGCGTCCTGTGGGCCCAGGAACCATGGCCCTGCCCGGAGCTGCACCTGAGGAGGTAACACCGAGGGTGGTCTGACAGGACACGGAAGCGGGACAGACTAAGCTTACTGCTAGCCCATGCAGACCAGCAGTTCTGATAACATCGAGGGCAGTCTGGCGGCAGCCTCGCCTGGTGTTGACTGTGGTATTTTTGGTGTCATTGTGTGGAGTGCGGGGAGGTGTGTTGAAGGTGTTTGACTGGGAGAGCTGGCGTTGGATCAGCTGAGGAAGTCTGGTCTGCTGTGTCCGGTGGGCCCAAGGACCACGGCCCTTGCCCAGAGCTGCACACGAAGATGAAACATCGAGGGCGATCTGACAGGATGCGGGGTAGGCTAAGCTAACTGCTAGCCCATGCAGGCCGGCGGTTCCGACAGTGATCCTGGCTGGTGTTCGTTCCCTTGGACAGTGGTTTTTTTGGGTTTTTTTTTTAATATATAGGATATACTATGTGTTAGTTTAGATATGTGTTCTTGTAGTTCTTGTAGTTTGGATATGTGTTTTTGTCTTTGTGTTTCACTGCTATGGGCTGGGGGAAACTATTTTGTTTAATTTCATGTATAGAAGTACATGAAATGAAATGACAAAGTGTTCCTGATTCCTGAAATGCAACCTAACGTCCATATTGCACACATCTGTTCTCGTAACTCAGCTGAACGAGTGGGAGGAAATGTTTACTAGTGAGTACTATTACCAAAAATACTTTGTATTGATTTTGCCCAACTCAATACTTATCATACTTGCACATTTACTGAAATATGTCATTTGACATATCATTATAAGGTTGAAAATGATATAAAATCATCGAATAATTTTTATAACTATTTTTTGTCTTTATTTTAAAAGATAAGAAAAAGTTGATATCATTTGTTCCTGCAAAATGTTATTTTACTGCATTTCTGCTTCCATCTAATAGCACTCTGTACATAAATAGAGAAATGAGGAAAAGGAGAGGAGCCAGACAAAAGATGACTCGAGACAAAGGTCAGGAACGGGAGTTGAATTCACAACGTCACAAGTACACGTCGTTTTAGTGTGCTGCGGCTTGAAGAGCTGTTGTCTGGTCAAAACTCTGACAGAACAAATAACATTTCACATAGAGAGCTGAGTGGGAGGCAGGGGAATCCTTCAGTGACCCATTTGGTCATGGCTATTTGTGGGAGACAAAGTCGGGCAGGATAATGGGCTAAGAGCCCTTGTTGTGAACCACCATAATATGTTCAGATAGGCAGTGAAGAGGAGTATGATACAGGTGAGGTCCTGGTAGAGACTCACACACAACAACAACAACAACAACAACAATGCTGTATTGTAAATGATAAAAGAATGGATAAATGAAGCAGGAAAACTCAAAAATATGCAGATACTGGTACAGTATAATGATAGTATGTTCTCTAGAAAAACAGCTGTGGAGCTGAAAACGAAGGGTACAGTCTGCTAAAAAGTCAGAAAATGAGAAGTGTTTTGTCCTGATGATTATACGTAGCGATTCCCGCAAAGGGAAAAATGAGGAAAGAGGGTGACAAATGCTCACAGGGAGTACGGTTATTGCATTGTAACAGCAGCTTTCTTGTGGACCGTGCATGATTCATTCCTCCAAAAGCAGCGTAAACCCAAGCACTCAAACCTAAATATTCCTTTTCAGACAGCAGTCAGTGCTGTTTTCAAATCCACGGCTGGAGAAAGACAGTTGCATGGTTTCTCCTCCTCTATGCATGGTCGTGTCACAGTGTGTATACATTTCGCTCCTTAACTGCTCAAACAAAACCACAGAAAAACAAAACGACCAATTAGTGTCAGGTGTTCCTCATCGACCAGGCGAGTAAATAATGACTCTCCTCACCTTGTGATGAATGCCCAAACCACACCCTGCCTACCAGAATACTTTTAAATCATAAAAGAAGACAGGAGAGAGGGAGAATCAAAAAATGAGACAGATGCAAAGACATATGCAGACCTCTCTCTCTCTCTCTCTCTCTCTCTCTCTCTCTCTCTCTCTCTCTCTCTCTCTCTCTCTCTCTCTCTCTCTCTCTCTCTCTCTCTCTCTCTCTCTCTCTCTCTCTCTCTCCCTCCCTCCCTCCCTCCCTCTGTCTCGCTTCTCTTGAGAACAAGTCCCGCATATAGGCACTCACACAAGAATGGTGACATGGACATAGAAACCCAAACCTGTTTTCTTTTATTTTCTCCCCAATTGTACTTGACTAATTACCCTATTTTCCAAGCCGTTCCTGTCACTGCTCCAACCCCTCTGCCGATCCAGGGAGGGCTGCAGACTACCATATGCCTCTTGCGATACATGTGGAATCGCCAGCCACTTCTTATCACCTGACAGTGAGGAGTTTCACCAGGGGGACGTAACACATGGGAGGATCACGCTAGTCACCCCCCCCCGAATAGGCGCACTGACCGACCAGAGGAGGCGTTAGTGCAGTGACCAGGAGACACATACCCACATCCAACTTCCCACCCACACATGGCCAATTGTGTCTGTAGGGACGCCCGACCAAGCCGGAGGTAACACAGGGCTTCGAGCTGGCGATTCCCGTATTGGTAGGCAGCAGAATAGATGCCACGCCACCCGGACCCCCCCCCCCCAAACCTGATTTTTGACAGTTAACGTGTGCACACATATACAAACTTAATGAGTTGAGAGAGGTGTGTCTCCCGTGGAAAGTCCCAGTGAGAATTGGACTGTGATTTGTTTTGTGATGATGGCTTGTGTTTGTGTTATCTGAGTCGTTATAACTGTGCCGTGTTGTGCCCAGTGCAGGAGTCTGTACATCCATGCTATACTATAAAAAGTTAACGAACAATTGATCCAAGGAGGAAATTGCTAGATAAGTATTTAGATCACTCTCAATGAACTAGTGTAGTAGCAATAGTATTATAAGAGAATGAAGATAATGTGTTAATAATTAAGAATAGTGACATAATGATTGTTAGCATAAATTTGACTTAAGAATGAGGATCAGCCACTGAACAGCAAATTTGATTGAGTTTTTGTCTTGAGAGTTTAGAAGATGGTTGATTGCTGACCCTGGGGCTTGAGTCGACCCCGGGGCTTGAAGGAAGGTCTGTCCAACCTCTAGACCACTGAGCAAACCTCTTATATTACTCCATCTATCAATCTATCTATCCAGCCATCCATCTGTCTAATGAAGATATTGAGGGACTTAGAGAGGGAGTTATTAATAATAACAATAATACATTTTATTTGTACAGAGCACAGCTAAAAACAAGAAGCACTGTATCAGACAGCACAAAATCAAAACAAAGCAGGGAACACAATAGAAGGTTAATACAATAGATAAGTATAAAATTATCATCTGTACAAAACTCAGTGAAGCGTGGATCAGACTGAATATGCCAGTTTGAAAAGGTGCATTTTGAGATGGGATTTGAAGGTTGAAAGAGAGTCAATGTTGTGAATGTCTTGTGGGAAAGAGTTCCATTGGTGGGGGGAAGAATGACTGAAGGCTCTAGACCCCATGGTAGTCAAGCGGGCTGATGTTGTAGTGAGTTGGAGAGCAGAAGAGGATCTGAGAGTGCAGGAGGGCATGAGGGAGTTCGGAAAGATACGAAGGAACTAGGTTATTAAGAGCCTTAAAGGTGAGGAGCAGTATCTTGAAGTCAATGCGGTATTTAACAGGGAGCCAATGGAGTTGCTGAAGAATAGGAGTAATATGATTTATGGAAGGAGTTGTAATGATACGGGCAGCTGAATTCAGGACCAATTGAAGTTTATGAAGACACTTGAGGGGAAGACCAAAGAGGATAGAATTACAGTAGTCAATACGGGATGTAACCAGGGTGTGAATGAGTATGACGGTGCTGTTAGGTGTAAGTGACGGGCGAAGATGATTAATATTGCATAGGTGGAAGTATGCCGACCGAGTCACATTGTTGATGTGAGCTTCAAAAGATAATGTGCTATCCAAGATGACACCCAGACTCTTAACCTGAGGTGATGGAGGAACTATAGAATTGTCAATAGTCAGAGAAAAACTATCAGGTTTAGCCAAAGTAGATATAGTACCTACTAGGAGGACCTCGGTTTTATCACTATTAAGTTTGAGGAAGTGGTATGAAATCCAGGATTTAATTTCTATTAAGCAGTCAGAAAGGGAAGTGGGTGGAAGAGTGGATGTAGGCTTGGTGGATAAAGCTGGGTATCATCCACGTAGCAGTGAAATTGAATGCCAAATTTCCTGAAAATGTGCCCAAGAGGTAATAGCTAAATAATAAATAGGAGGAGTCCCAATACAGAGCCCTGGGGAGCACCGGTAGTAACAGGAAAGGACTGTGATGTCAAATTTTTAAGTTGGACAAACTGAGTGTGACCAGAGAGATGTGATCTAAACCAGTCAAGGGGGGGTGCCAGTTATTCCAATTATTATTGACATACTAAGACATTACAAAAGAGGGAGCTCTCAGATTAACTTGTCTTCTCTGCTCTCTGGCTATTTGTTGGTCCTACGGGTGGTCACATCTTGAATCCACTGCCAACCAATCCTACATCTGAGCACTGCACGACTCTTTGCTGAGGGGGGCTTAGTTGGCTTCTCACATACTCTATATCCATCTAATAAGAAGGATGAGCTTGTTACTCTGCTCTAGTATGGCAACTCAACTTCACTCGGGACGAGTCCTGAATGGAATACTTATGTTGCAGTAAGTGCACAAAGTGCACAGTCATGAATGAAAGCCAATCATTGTATTAACAGATCAAATTATCTATTATGTAGAGTTTTTTTATTTTTATATTGTGTTATTTTAAATATTAAATGATAGAACTATAATTGCAGTAGTATTTTTTTTTCAAACATAAAAAAGAAGGCCGTAGTAACATTACAGATAGTTCTGGATTTCACAGACTATCCAAGGTAATGTACTGACAGTATAATGCTGTCATTTATACTGCCTCAGGTGCATCATGAAGTCGGGTGTGTGTGTGTGTGGGGGGGGGGCTGACACTAATAAATGTTGTGACTGATGCTGGATTATCTTCTCCCTGTTTCCCCTGTCTTATTTTCTTTGGGGTGAGTTAGTGTGATTGTTTTAAAGAATATCCAGGCTGAGTGGTTTTTAACTGTGCATGTCACTCTGCTGAAGCATGCTCAACCCGAATGACATTTGAGTCTGTGCTTGTCTTTGTCTCAGTTCAAGCTGACAGTGCTTGTGGGTATGTGAGTTTGTGTCTATGAGCTGAACTTTGAATCACACTCCATCTGGGAGCGGTTTCTTGGCCATGAACAGGAGGTACAGAGCAGTTATAGCACTCCCTGCTGTGACACCCCTGCTGAAGTCTGTGTGTGTGTATGTGAGGGGAGAATGGGAGATTGGATTAGAGAGAGAAAGAATTGGTATAGATGTAAAATTTTAATTGGGCTTATGAAAAAAGCAGGCATACACAGAAATGTACTCCCAGAGAAGGGCTTTATTCCAATTAAGGTGTACTAGCTTGCAAAGAAAGAAAAAAAACACAAGAAAGGTAAGAAATTCCCATTAAATGTCGAAAACTTTTAAGAAGAGGAAGTTTCAGCACAATTTTTAGAACACACTCAAGTTTGTGTTTTCTCTGTTCTGAACTTGCGCATGCAAGTTGTTGTTGTTGCTTTTTATTACCCACAGAGGGTGTCGTCCTCTCTCACCTATTCATTTATGACCAGTCTCCCACTAGTCATACCTCAGACGCTGCACTTAAGAAAGCCTAATACAGCCACTCTAACAAGGATGAGGATGTGCACATCCTTGATAGGGAGGAAGGCTGGTTTGAACGGCAAGTCAGAGGCCATCTATGTGAAGAGGAAACAACCATCCCTGAACCAAGGGGGAACTAAGAGTACATCTGTTGCCATCTTAGTGCTGTGATTGCAACTATTCCCCAATCCTCTATGAATAGTGCACATGGCCATTGTAACTCCAGTTAATGGTCACGCTTATTTGCATATGAAACTAATTGTTGGTTTCGGTCGTTATGCCACTGTATTGTTTATAAGGGTGGGGATACCGGCGGTCAGATGAGACTGAAGAGGTCACTTGGAGGAATGATGAAACGTGATTCTCACTAAGCGTTGTGTCCAGATGAACTGATTCACCTTGCTGTGAAATGATGAAACATGATTCTCACTAAGCGTTGTGTCCAGATGAACTGATTCACCTTGCTGTGAAAACCTAGTACAGTTATTTAACCAAGAGCGCCTCCTACTTCTTGCAGAGCAAAGCCATTTTAATTGAAACACATATTGTAATATCAGTTCAGATATACTGGGGTCTTTAAATACTAGGTGGTAAACTGATTCCCCCTCGGATATATTCAACAAAAGCTGGGATTGCATCACATGGTCATTCATCCCCTCTCCGATTTGCTGGTGTCATATGGAGACATCAATACCCCATGTGACCGGCACCCCATGTGACAAGCAGCCCGACCGACTACAGGGTTGTTGGGTCAAAGGTCACGTAGATGAATGAGGTCGTTGAGGACCTATGCAGTTGCACCTTTTTAAAAATTGATGGTGCACTCTTTGTTGTCCTCACATAGAAACAGCGAAGGAACAATTCAGCAACATGCAGACCGAACTCAGCTTTGCCAGTGACCCCATCTTGCTTTAGCTATAGAGAAGGTCAGCGATGCTAGTAACCCGACACCGCTGGAGGTAGAGAAGGAGATATGGAATTGAAAGAGGGGGGATTGGGGTGTCATTATCGGCCTTTTTAAACTACTTGAAGGTTGTTCTGAGATCATGGAAATACCAAAGAACATTAGTTCATAATGTGAACCATAAGTTTTTTTGTTTATCTTTTTTGTTTTTTTTTATTTTTTTAACGCGTTCAGATATTTTGATGTGTGGCTCATTGGAGGGATACTAGAAGAAAAAAAAAAGATTGTGAGCTCTTAAATGTTGACAGCACTTTTTTCTAAATTTGGGAGAAAAAAAAAGTAATTTAGTGTAGATATGAACAGTGCGTACAGTGGTTATTGGGACCAGGGATCAGAGATCTTCCATGAAATGTGACCTGTATGTGGTCTGGTAGACCTGAACAGAGACAGGGACCAGGGAGAAGAACAGGGTCAGTTTCAGCTGGAGAGGGACTGGCGAAAAGCTGAAGCATGGTTTTACAACAGACTATAAGGAACACTGCTGTGGAGGACTTGTAATCATGGTTTTGACTTAATCCTTGATTGAGATCATGATGATCAGCTCGCCCAGCCTGAACCTTCCCATCAGCCCTTTCTGCTACCGCCGTCACTCCTGGGTTTGGTATGTGCATATTGTTAAAGAGGAACGTTTGGCCCAACTGTGTTAATGCTCCTCACACTACAGCATGTGGGTGTGAGTGTGTATTTCTGCATGCAGTTTTGTGTGTATGACTTGCGTGTGCGTTTGTTGTGCATCATTGTTGTTTTTTGTGTATGTGTGTTATCGCTCCTTAGAATCAGTGCTTTGTAGCGGTTGCTTGCTCGTTGTGGTTTGAAAGTGCAGATCACTGCTGGAGGTTGCTGATAAACACCTTCGGATGCAAGAAAACAACCTTAGTACAAAGGATGAGAATGGTGTGACTACTCACAATCTGTGGAAATCTTGTTAATTTCTGTCATTTTATTTTCTCTCTCTCACACTTACTGTTTTTTTCCTTGTCCCTCCCCTCTCTCTATTTTTCTTACAGTTTCACAAACACCTCCAGTAAAGACATACTATCCTCACTCCCTACAAATAGCAAAAGTGTAGCATCCTTTAATCGTATCCTCTCCCAACCAAATCTAACTGTTGGTTCTGATGCTGTGAGTCAGTCTACATAAGAACAATCATGAATATGTATGAAAATGTGTCAAGGTCTGTTCCACTCATGTCATCCATGACATTCTTTTTACTGAAGGTACAGGGCTTGTCAGAGGATATTTTGGACCCTGGCTAATTTTTGTGAGATATTGTCAATTCAAATAATAGTAATTACACGATTAACTTCCCAGTCATCGCAACTTGTATGATGTGCACACAGAACTGAAATATAAAAGAAAACACAGTTGCTCAGCTGGAATTATTTGCATCCCAATTCTCTTCTTACTATTCCCAACCATAATTTTGTGCTCTATCATTGTTCATCGGCAGCCATACTAAAAGAGTGTGGTGATATCCCGTTCTTCTGGGATTGTAAACTGTTGACACTACTACTACTACTTTCGGCTGCTCCCGTTAGGGGTCACCACAGCGGATCATCCGTTTCCATTTCTTCCTGTCCTCTGCATCTTCCTCTGTCACACCAGCCACCTGCATGTCCTCTCTCACCACATCCATAAACCTCCCCTTTGGCCTTGCTCCTTTCCTCTTCTTGGATTGTGAGTCTGAAGAAAAGTACTGTTTGTGAATTACGGTGTCACAGTTCACCCAGACCCAGAAGGGGATGGGATGGGGGGGGGGGGCAATGGCGTTGAAGGGGAAGGGAGAAAGAAAGAAAAAGATAAAAACTTGGCTGAAGTGGGCCCTGTTACCTAATCCCACATTCCCGTGTCAGATCAAGGTTGCTAATGCCAGAAATGAGTCTTTAACTTTAATGTGGTCTTTTAATCTCCCTGTGCACTCACACACACACACACACACACAAACACACACACATCAATTCAACTCACGGGGACAATGAACAATGACGCTGTGAAAAAATGCATGCATTCTTGTGCATGCACTTAACCACACAGACAGACAGACAGACAGACAGACAGACAGGCAGACACACACACACACACACACACACACACACACACACACACTTCACTCACAGAGGATATGTGATGGCATGTTTTGATTATGCAGCAGTGACGTGTGTGCTGGATTTCCTTTGCAGTAGATATTGACCCTAAATAACTGAGTTTGGGAAGTGAAGCGAATCCGTTGTTGTCACTGTGAGTGCTTTCAGATGTGAAGCATCTCATTAACCTGGCTTCTCACTCATTCACTCACTCACTCACTCATTCACTTATTAACAGACATTTAGCCATTCATGTTTAGGTCTACCACATAGATTCGAAGGGGTGGGGGGGGGTGTTTCTGCTACTCCAAAAATGTTCATGAGTGCATCTAAAAATATATGCTGTTGTAAGATGTTAAAGGTTTTTTCCAGTGAGCATTATAATCCTCATTGGTCCGAAAATTTGCAAAATATATTTTCTTTCTGTATTCCCACCACTTTTCTGTCTCAGCCACTCTCCTATTCTTTCACTCGGTGTCACTCATTCAAGGTGGGCTTTCATCACAGAGGTGCCGTCAGCTGAAATGCAAGTAAGATGATGCTCGGGCAAGCTGAGACAACTTCAGCATTGTTGAGCAGATGAAAAAGCCTCTGTTTTACAATGTCAGTGTTAAGTGTCCAGTCAGGATACGCAAGGCTCAGCGTTTTCGGTTTTAATTTTTCTAAGCCATCCAGCGTGCCAAATTTCGCCACAAGAGGACACTGTTACGTAACCTCACATGAACATGAACAACTTTTGGATCTGTGGAAACAAAAAGTCCAGGTGAAAATCAGTTTAAAAATCTGGGTGTTTTTTGGTGAAAATCGGTAAAAACCGAAAACGCTGAGCCTTAGATATACGTTAGCTACTCAGCTAAAAGCACAGTCAGCACTAGCCCTGCTTCCAGTTACAAACTGAAGACAGTGATCCCGTATCGTTCCGTTCACAGCAGTCGCACAACAGATGTGCGTTGCATCTGGAACCTCTGTGTCCTTGTTAGTTAAGCAGAACGAGGCTAGCTAAGACATTTACTGTCAGAAAGGGAAAAAAATCACCTTTTACATAAGGCCATCATACCTTTGTTTAAAAGCAGGTCTCTGAGGCATACGGGTAGCGTAGCGGTCTATTCCGTTGCCTACCGACATGGGGATCACCAGTTCGAATCCCCGTGGTTTGCCTCCGGCTTGGTCAGGTGTCCCTACAGACATAATTAGCTGTGTCTGCGGGTGGGAAGCTGGATATGGGTGTATGTCCTGGTCGCTGCACTAGCGTCTCCGCTGGTTGGTCGGGGTGCCTGTTCGGGGTGGGGGGGAGAACAGGGAGGAATATTGGGATCCTCCCATACGCTACATCCCCCTGGTGAAACTCCTCACTGTCGGGTGAAAAGTGGCAGTCTGCAGCCCTCTCCGGATTGGCAAAGGGGGCGTAGCAGTGACCAGGATGACTTGGAAGAGGGGTAATGGGCCAGATACAATTGGGGAGAAGTAGATCTCTGGAAAAACAAAATGGTGCAGTTCCCTCATTGATAATTCACTGGTCTACAAAAATATAGTTTTTTTTCTTGCATGGACTTTGGAAACTGTTTTTGGCTCATTTTGGGCCGCTGAATCCAAATCTGAGCTCAGATTTGCTCTATCACATCAAGTGTTTGTGCTATCTGTATGCTCTTTATTCAGGATTTTACAAAAGTTGACCATCTAGTCTGGCAATCTTGGTAGGGATAAAAATGACTCCTATTCATTTCCTAAGTAATTTCATGCTAGGCTGAGTGTTTATTTATTCATTGTAATTGTAACCAGGTTAAAATTAATGTTTTTATTTTATTTTGTTTGAGTATGAAATATCACCAAATCCTGTCTGTGTGCTGTTATTTGTGTTTACTACATTTTATTTTATGTCATTATTTACTTTTATGTATGTCTTACAACGACCGTCATATACGTGTACTGTCGCTTTAAGAGAGATGTCTTGTGGGTACACGGAAGAGGGAACGCGGGAGAGGCCATTTTTGTTTTGTGGGAGGAGTCTCAAGCAGCGATCGAGCCGAGCCACGCGTGTTTCTTACGGTAGGACAGGTTTGCTGGTTGAGGAGAACGTAACCTTGAGTATCCCTGTAAGAAGATACTGCAAGCTGTGGGATAAAATACTTGTTTATCCTTTCTTACATCGGAGTCCCGTGGACGGTTTCTCCTTCTAACGCACACGAGTGAAGTCCGGGCAGTGGTTGAACTTCGACCCCCACGTCCGTAAGAAACACCGCTCCCGCTGGAGGACTGGACGTTTGTCGAAGGGTTTGAAACCAAAATAAATGGCAAGGTGGGCCAAATAGAGTCCTGTGTGTCCCCCCTCCTTCCTTGATCATGATGATGATGAGGATGATGAGAGACTGAGGGCCCCCCACAACACCTGGGGCCCCACCGAAAATAGAACACAACGCAGAGCTAATGATGAGAGTGACGGGCGTGCAGCAGGCTGACCAGCATAGAACAGCATAGGACTGCCCCCGTTACATAATCATTTTTGCATCTATCGATCTTCTAATGCAACAGTGTTTTTTTTAACTTTGAGTGTAAAATTGCTGTTTTCTCAAAAATAATGATTTTTCATAGTTCAAAAACCTGATGTGATAGGCAAAAACTAATGCCAGATTTGGATTCAGCACCCAAAAGTTAGCTAGAATCCGTTGAAAAACCCCATGCAAGAAAAATTGTGTTGACCAGCGCTAACACGGTGTGAATGCTGCTGACAGCAGGTGGCGCACAGATAGGGAGCCGTATGGGCACCAAGGGGAGCACTACATGATAAGGAGATAAGGTTGGTCAAAGGGGAATGGACTGCGGTGCCCTCTGTTTCATTGGGGAGGAGGGGGCGCGCATTGGACTAACACACAGAGAGATGGGATGACAGAATGACATTCAACTGACAGAGGAGTGACAGAAGAAAAGCAAAGCTGTGGCAAGATATGAAAAGACAGATGGACGTGTCTGTTTTCCACTCGGTCTCTCTACTCTCTCCCTCTCTCTCTTTAAGAAACGGGCCCATCAGGAGTTAGATAAGGGCTTGTTATCGCACCCTTCTGATCTGCGCCCCCTTTCTCAAAAGCATCTCAAGGCTAAGATGATCATTTCATCCATCTTGCTAAGCCTCTGTCATTTGCAAGGTTTAACATGAGACACTCTTAAAAATGACTCTGAGTCGTCTTAGAAAGATAAGTGCATCTTAAGGGGGAAAAAACACCTGACTTTCTCATGCAAGGCTAATCACAATTTTTAACCTTCATGTATAATATTTTTAGGCCTGTATTTTCCAACTTTGGTCGTTGGTGCAGCTGAAGTGGTGAGCTGCTGGAGAAGCGACAGGAAAGGGGAGAAAATTATCTTCATGAAAAAAATATTCCATAATTTGTTGATGTGCAGTGAAACACATGCATGAAAAAGACACGCGTGTTAGGGTTAGTACTCCTGTCTGTGCCCCTGACCGAGGCGTGGCAAGACGAGCTGGGGTCCGTCCCCGGGGTGCTGCACGGCGGCTTCCCGAGCGTAATTTCCACACGGGGTTTAATAAAGTATCTCAAAATAAAAAAACAGCTGTGTATTGTGCGTCCCTCGACTGATGTACATTAGCCGGTCTCGACTCGCTCCTCTTCCTCTTATTCTTGTGGTGGCGGTGTCCTTGCCTTAATGGCGATGTCGCGCTCCGTCGCTGTTCCGACAATGACTGCAACTGCAAGGCCACCCACAAGTTGTTGTTTTTCTGCAGAGTACTTCCCAGTTTCGTGTACAGGATCCTTCTGTAGGGACATTTTTTTGCTAAAAAGTTTTCACACCTGAATAAAGTGCCTGTGTAACTGACAACCCCTTGTCCAGAGGGCAAATATTGTCACTCCTACACAACTCCGAGGCTAGCTGTAGTTCTTTGTGGCTAAGGGCAAGTACAAGGCATAAGGAACGGATGGGCCATCAGCTGTGACGAGGGGGCATTTTGTTCACCTCTCATAGCTTTTATTGAGTGTATGTATAATTAACATCACGTTTCTTGAAAGAAATAAACTACAACAGAGAAGCGTACATATTACATCCTGTCAGTTGTGTGCACAGGCGCACACGTACTGCATCCACAAAACCAGAGGTTGTAAACTAAGATGCTCAGGGGGGAAGCCGTTAAATATTTTGCATTTAATACAGTACTGCAAGAGGCAAAGGTTACACAACAAATTAAAGGATAAACAACATCCTTTAGGCCTCATCAGGAGCCGGTATGCATAATTATACAACTATATGTGCGCTCATCCAGAAACGTAGCCACAATTACAAAAGAGCCGACGATACCATTCTTAAATAATAGCACAGTGTACAAACCAGGGGAGACATTTTCCCAAGGTGCGTAATTGGGTTTATGAACTCACTGCTAGAACAGCTGGAGCCTGTAAGTTTTCCACATCGCTAAGTTTTAGCTTTGTTTACCGCCAAGGAAATGTCGACATTAGTGCCACCCGCCTAACGTCTCTATGATCATCCATCCATCCATCCATCCATCCATCCATCCATCCATCCATTATCTGAATTGCTTATCCTGCTCTCAGAGTCACGGGGATGCTGGAGCCTATCCCAGCAGTCATTGGGCAGCAGGCGGGGAGACACCCTGGACAGGCCGCCAGTCCATCACAGGGCCAACTCACTCATACACATTCACACCTAGGAACAATTTAGTACGGCCGAGTCACCTGACCTACATGTCTTTGGACTGTAGGAGGAACCTGGAGCACCCGCAGGAAACCCACGGGGAGAACATGCAAACTCCACACAGAGGACGACCCAGGATGCATATACACTCACTGGCCACTTTATTAGGTACACCTTGCTATTACCGGGTTGGACCCCCTTTTGCCTTCAGAACTGCCTTAATCCTTCGTGGGATAGATTCAGCAAGGCACTGGAAACATTCCTCAGAGAGTTTGGTCCATATTGACATGATAGCATCACGCAGTTGCTGCAGATTTGTCGGCTGCACATCCATGATGCGAATCTCCCGGTCCACCACATCCCAAAGGTGCTCTATTGGATTGAGATCTGGTGACTATGGAGGCCATTTGAGTACAGTGAACTCATTGTCATGTTCAAGAAACCAGTCTGAGATTATTCGAGCTTTGTGACATTATCCTGCTGGAAGTAGCCATCAGAAGATGGGAACACTGTGGTCATAAAGGGATGGACATGGTCAGCAACAATACTCAGGTAGGCTGTGGCGTTGACACGATGCTCAATTGGTACTAAGGGGCCCAAAGTGTGCCAAGAAAATATCCCCCACACCATTACACCACCACCAGCAGCCTGAATCGTTGATACAAGGCAGGATGGATCCATGCTTTCATGTTGCTGACGCCAAATTCTGACCCTACCATCCGAATGTCGCAGCAGAAATCGAGACTCATCAGACCAGGCAACATTTTTCCAATCTTCTATTGTCCAATTTTGGTGAGCCTGTGCGAATTGTAGCCCTAGTTTCCTGTTCTTAGCTGACAGGAGTGGCACCCGGTGTGGTCTTCTGCTGCTGTAGCCCATCTGCCTCAAGGTTCGACGTGTTGTGCATTCAGAGATGCTCTTCTGCATACCTCGGTTGTAATGAGTGGTTATTTGAGTTACTGTTGCCTTTCTATCAGCTCGAACCAGTCTGGCCATTCTCCTCTGACCTCTGGCATCAACAAGGCATTTTCGCCCACAGAACTGCCGCTCACTGGATATTTTCTCTTTTTCGGACCATTCTCTGTAAACCCTAGAGATGGTTGTGCGTGAAAATCCCAGTAGATCAGCAGTTTCTGAAATACTCAGACCAGCCCGTCTGACACCAACAACCATGCCACGTTCAAAGTCACTTAAATCACCTTTCTTCCCCATTCTGATGCTCGGTTTGAACTGCAGCAGATCGCCTTGACCATGTCTACGTGACTAAATGCATTGAGTTGCTGCCATGTGATTGGCTGATTAGAAATTTGCGTTAATGAGCAGTTGGACGGGTGTGCCTAATAAAGTGGCCGGTGAGTGTATATATATATATATATATATATATATATATATATATATATATATATACATATATATACAATTGGCTGGTCATACAATGTGGTAGTTGTTTTTAGTTGGCTAGCAAAGGGGTTATTTTTTCATAAGAAATGCTTTCCTAAATGCAAACTGTCATTGTTTTGTGCTTTATTTTGGATTACAGTGTCAACTCTTCCATTACCAAATTGTATGACGTCAGTGTTTTGATTTTTTTTTGGGAGGGGGGGGTTGAGATACTTTAATGATCCCCACAGGGAAATTACACTCTGCATGAAACCCATCCTAGCTGTGTAGCGATGGGCAGCGGGCAGCCGCCGTGCAGCACCCGGGGACCAACTCCAGTTCGTCTTGCCGTGCCTCGGTCAGGGTCACAGACAGGCGCACTAACCCTAACACGCTGTGGCGGAGCCAGAGTGGGGCCATGGGGGCAGTCGCCCCAGGGCCCACAAGGTCGGGGGGCCCCGTTTGGAGCTCTGTTGCCGAGTTTACGAGCGTCCGTGAACACACAGGGTCTCGGGACTCCGACGCATTCAGTGATACACTCGTAAAGTCGGCTAATGATATAAAATATGGTGCAGTACGGGGCCCCTATACATAGATATTAACGGCGCCTATAAAGGCTATCGCCTTTTTTACGACTATTCATGAATGCATCGGAGCTGTGATCCATCTGTGATTGGTTGTGAGGTATAACTGCGTCACACTGCCAGAAGGGGGAGTGAATAAGCATTTTTACACTTGACAGCTCCGCCCCCTTTGTGCTGAGACCCACGCTCCGCCCCTGCTAACACGCATATCTTTTTTATGGTGGGGGAAACCGGTTTACTTGCAGCTGTAAAAGTATTTCAGTTTTATTTATTTTGTCAGGGAGAGAATTCAACTGAGGGGGCACAGTGGCCTTATTGGACAGGCCTGGGCCCCCAAGGCCCGCGCCCCTATGAAGTACCATTAAAGCCAGGAACATATGCCGATTGTATTGAAAGTAACAACAGGTGGCTATAAGTGCACGATGGGTGTTGTTTTACTGTTATCTGTTGAGGGTGTTTATTTCAATGTGGTATTTGATGCATTGGCAAGACATATCTAACTTAGAGACAGCTCCCTTCATCGTCTATTTAAAAAAAAAAGTCAAACATTTCAGCATCTTTCAAATGGATGCACTTAAATAACAGCTGTGTGCTGCTGACTGTAAGTAGTGCTTTGAGAAACACCGGTATGTAATGAACAGGCTGCTATAGCGCCACTCTTAAAAACACTGTTTACTTCCAAGAGCTGTCATTGTCGGAAAAAGAGGCCCCCGTCTGTCTCTTCCCAATATCCTACCCATCTCCTCTGCTCTTTCCCTCCCTCCACGTTGTTGCTCCCTGAATCTCCGCCTTTCCTGTCATCATCCCCCTTTCCTTTCAATTTCCTCATCACCCTTTTCTCCCTCCTTCACCCCATTCACATCATCACTGCCTCCTCCATCTTTTCCTCACATCTGAGGCACATCTGTCAGACTGAATGGAAACCACTGAAAGGTTTGAGTGGTGTGTCAAGAGTGGCATGTGGCTCATTGGAATCTCATGCAGCGGTGTGTGTGTGTGTGTGTGTGTGTGTGTGTGTGTGTGCGTGCGTGTGCATGTGCGTGTGCGTGTGTGTGTGATTGTACTTGCATTTGCATGCGTGTGTGCATGAGACACTCTCTTTTCACTTGTCAAAAGATGAGGTTGCCCTGACAACCCAGTGCATCAACTGCCTCACCTATGCTGGAGAGGTAAAGACACACACACACACACCCACACACACACACCCATATGCTTATTTACGTGTGGATTTATGGGGAGTTACCCGTGATAAAATCAGAAAGCCATACACGTGCTTGCGGCAGAAGCACATGCGTGCCAGCGTTATGTCAGGGTCTCTTTCCTGCCGCTGCTCATGTCACTGTCACCAAGGCTGTGAGAGTGACATGAAGACAAAGATGAAAGCTTCTAGGTGTCCCCCACAGAGCCCCGCGCAACGGTTGTCTGTCTCTATGAGCTCAGTGAGGCCTTCAGGGAGCTTTTCAAGGACAATATCCACGGGAGAGCGCTTGTTATTTGTTGATAGTTAACATGACCAGGTTGTGGATGAAAATAGACTAATGCGCTGTCTTGGGACAGTCAGGTTGACTCAGTTGTCTTTCAGTCTATGTGCCTGACTTCCCGTAAAGGATTTTTTTGTGGTGCTTTTTTGCTGTGTGAGATGGTATAAAGCAGGGGTCAGGAACCTTTTTGACTGGGAGAGCCATAAAAGCCAAATATTTCTAAATATATTTCATTGAGAGCCATATAGTATTTTTAACGTATAATATTTAAATATGTCTTACTTTTAATGCGACTTCTGGTGCTGCATGGTTTTGCTGATGGCCTTGTAGTCTGGTTCATACATGGTGAGGTTGAGCTTCATGCAGGCGTTGAGGCTTCCATCAGTTAAACGTGAGCGTAGGTTGGTCCTAATGTTCCTCATATGCGAGAATGACTGCTCACATGCATATGTAGAGCCAAACATGGTCAATACGGCAATACTCACACGCTGCATTGTGTGGTATGTCACAGGAAGCTCGTTCCAAGTTTTAAGAATCAGCTGGTCTTCAGGTTGAAGATTTTTCATTTCTGTCCACATGTGTTCCCTCGCCAGCTCTGCTCGCTGTCGCGCAAGACTTTCAAACTCTCCATTAAGTGACTTGAACTTACTCATCCACATGTCTGATGCCTTCAGGTCAGCAACTTCCAGCTCAAAGTCTCCGATAGAGACCCCGGGGATGCATGTCAGGTCGATTTTATCCACAGCACACTCATGTGGATGAGTGATGAACTTGAAAAGACCAGTGCGCGCACGAAATTCTCCAAAACGTGCTTTGAATGACTGCAGGAGATTGGACGTAAAGCCAGCTAGCTGCTGGAGATCCAGATGTTGAGTGGAGTCACTTGCTAAGCATGCATCTCTAAATTGTTGCAGTCTTTCAAAGTGCAGAAGACGACCTGTTTCAATGTCCCTGAGAAAGACTTCCAGCTTGCTTTCAAATGCAAACACTGCTGGTTGAAGGGATGAGATTGTATTTCCAATACCTTGCATTTTCACATTGAGCTGGTTCAGATGGCCAGTTATGTCCACGAGATAGTGAAACTGCAGGAGCCAGTCAGTGTTGTCTAGCTCAGGATGCCTGACGCCTTTCATTTCAAGAAAAGTCCGGATTTCACTCAGGCAAGCTGCAAAACGGCTGAGCACCTTCCCCCTTGACAATCAACGCACGTTGCTGTGTAAAAGCAGACCGGGATAATGATTCCCAACTTCTTCTAACAGAGCTTTAAACTGGCGATCATTTAAAGCTCGGGCAGCAATAAAGTTGACCACTCGAATGACCAGTGACATCACCTCGCCAAGCTCCTGGCCACACGTCTGAGCGCAAAGCGCCTCCTGGTGCAGGATGCAATGAAAACTTAGGATGGCTCTCTTTTCATGTTCACGGAGAAGCGCTACAAATCCTTTGTTCTTCCCCAACATACAGGGTGCACCATCAGTACAGACAGAAATAAGTTTATCCATCGGTAGTTTTTTTTTCTTTAGCAAACTTCATGAAAGACGTGAATAAATCCTCTCCTCTTGTTGTCCCTTTCATTGGCAAAACAGCCAAGCTTTCCTCATGCAGTGTGTCACCTGCAGCATACCTGGCAATGATACTGCACTGAGATAGATGGCTAACGTCTGTTGACTCATCTAACGCGAGAGAAAAGTATGTCCCGGCGTTTATGTCCTTAATTTGTGTTTCCTCGACTTGATCTGCCATCATGATGCTACGATCGTGCACAGTTCTTGCTGACAGGGGCGTGTCTTTTATTCGTTTGATTATCTTGTCTTTATTTGGGAAGTCATCAAACAGTTCATTGGCCACATCAAGCATGAATGTTTTGGCATACTCGCCATCTGTGAATGACTTTCCATTCCTTACTATTGCCAAAGCCCCCGCAAAGCTAGCGGAATTCCCGTCACCTTGCTTGGTCCACACACGTAGTTGCTGCTGACTCGTCTGCACTCTCCGCTGTAGCTCCTCGCATGCCCTTTTCCTGCTGTCCCCCGCTGGATATTTCCATGCAAATGAAGCATGGTGCGTATCGAAGTGCCGCTTTATATTTGACCGTTTCATCGATGCAATTTTATCATTGCATATTAGACATACCGCAGATCCTGCGCTCTCCACAAATGCAAATTCCTCTGTCCACGCAGCCTGGAATGCACGGTAATCATCGTCTTTTTTTCTTTTCGCCATCTTTTCCGTTACAAGGGTTGAAGCGGATAAACTAGTTGGCTATCTGATAAAATTGATTTCTTCGCCTTTACAATGACCCGGACATGCTCGCGAGCCATTGGTTCCCGACCCGACCCACGGGTGACCCGTGAACCGCGAAATGTATCTTCAAAACTAATTTCTGTTTACTTTAAAATGACACAGTATTATTAAGAAATATTACAAGTATTTTAAAATCAGTTCCAAACTGATTTTTTTTCAACTCAAAATTGTCTGGGAGCCATATGCCGTGACCGGAAGAGCCATATATGGCTCGCGAGCCATAGGTTCCCGACCGCTGGTATAAAGTAAAGACGTGCAGGAAAACCAGGAAGACAGGAAGAGTAGGAGATGACATGACAATGCAGTTCATGAACAACATGCATGATACACACTTTAGCCTTACTAGGACTTTAGCATGTTATTTGTATCTTAAGAGTTTTTTGTCAAATGATACTACTGTTTTAAAAATATTTGTTTTTTTGTACTTTTCTTAGTTTTTCACTCATTCCTTTTGTGATCTGAAATGATGCTGTAGTCATTTTAAGCTATAGTCACCTTAAATCTAATCTGATTTTGTCTCAGTAATGTTCACCTTTCCCTACTACTACTACTACTACTACTACTACTACTACTACTACTACTACTACTACTACTACTTCTACTTTCGGCTGCTCCCGTTAGGGGTATCCACAGCGGATCATTTGTTTCCATCTCTTCCTGTCCACTACATCTTCCTGTCATGCCAGGCACCTATATGTTCTCCCTCACCATATCCATAAATCTCTTTGGCCTTCCTCTTTTCCTCTCCCCTCGCAGCTCCATATTCAGCATCCTTCTCCCAATATACCCAGCATCTCTCCTCCACACATGTCCAAACCATCTCAATCTTGCCTCTCTTGCTTTGTCTCCAGACCGTCTAACCTGAGCTGTCCTTCTAATATACTCGTTCCTAATCCTGTCCTTCTTCACCTCTCCCAATGAAAATCGTAGCATCTTCAACTCTGCCACCTCCAGCTCCACCTCCTGTCTTTTCATCAGTGCCACTGTCTCCAAACCGTACAACATAGCTGGTCTCACAACCATCTTGTAAACCTTCCCTTTAACTCTTGCTGGTACCCTTCTGTCACGAATCACTCCTGATATCTGTCTGTGAATGTTCTCATTCATCCAGGTCATAGTTATCCAAAGGAATTGAATCAAGTACAACTGGACTTGGTTATATATCCGTGAAGACGGTTCGCCCCTCATCCAAGAGGCTTCCTCAGTTAGTGCCTTTCTGACTAGACCAAGCTAGTCTGACTGGCTGGTGATGAAACTCAGATATTTAGCCACTTTGGAGTCATTATCAGAGCTACTGATGTCAATGGCTCTTTTGTGTTCTGATGTTTAGCAACGACAGTCGTTATCAGAGCTATTGATGTCAATGGCTCTTTTGTGTTCCGATGTTTAGTAACGATTTTTAACAAACACCGCATCCCGGTATACTTCAAACCCAGAAACACACTCCGACAAAAACTGGTTCATCCCAAAGACCGTGTACCACACACCCGAAAAAGCAATCTGGTGTATGCTGTACAATGCAATGCGGATTGTACTGACCTATACATAGGAGAAACCAAACAACCACTACACAAACGGATGGCCCAACACAGAAGGCCAAATTCCTCAGGACAAGACTCAGCAGTCTATCTAGACCTAAAGGAGAAGACACACTCCTTCAAGGACAGCAACGTACACATTGTGGACAGGGAAGATAGATGGTTTGAAAGAGGGGTGAAGGAAGCCATCTATGCGAAACTGGAAAAACATCCCTCAACACAGGAGGAGGTCTGCGTGACCACCTATCTCCCACTTACAATGCCGTCATTTCATCTCTACCCAGGAGACTCAAAAGCTTAGCCTCCAAGAACAACAGTCAGTCACTAACGGCTCCAACGACTCATGACCACTGAATGGAGCACTAACGAAGTCGAAACTAACACCCCCAATGACCGTCGCTGCTTAACATCGGAACACAAAAGAGCCATTGACATCAGTAGCTCTGATAACGACTCCAAAGAGGCTAAATATCTGAGTTTCATCACCAACCAGTCAGACTAACTTGGTTTAGTCAGAAAGGCACGAACTGATGAAGCCTCTTGGATGAGAGGCGAAAAGTCTTCACGGATATATAACCAAGTCCAGTTGCACTTGATTCAATTCCTTTGGATCACTCCTGATACTCTTCTCCACCCACTCCACCCTGCCTGCACTCTCTTCTTCACCTCTCCTCTGGACTTCCCATTACTTTGGTCAGTTGACCCCAAGTATTTAAACCTTTTATGCCTTAGTCACCTCTACTCCTTTCATCCTCACCGTTCTGCTGTCCTCCCTCTCGTTCACGCATATGTATTCTGTCTTGCTCCTACTGACTTTCATTCCTCTTCTCTCCAGTGCATACCTCTACCTCTCCAGGCTCTCCGCAACCTGCACCCTACTCTCGCTACAGATCACAATGTCATCCGCAAACATCGTAGTCCACGGAGACTCCTGCCTGATCTTGTCCGTCAACCTGTCCATCACCATTGCAGACAAGAAAGGGCTCAGAGCCGATCCTTGATGTAATCCCACCTCCACCCAGAACCCATCTGTCATTCCAACCTCACACCTCACCACTGTCACACTTCCCTCATACATGTCCTGCACCACTCCTACATACTTCTCTGCAACTTCCGACCTCCTCATACAATACCACACCTCCTTTCTCGGCACCCTGTCATATGCTTTCTCTAAATCCACAAAGACACAATGTAACTTCTTCTGGCCTTCTGTATACTTCTCAGTCAACATTCTCAAAGCATGTTCCCTGTTGAATCATATTCTCTCTCTTTCTCTTTCATCTCACTCTCTCTCTCTCTCTCTCTCTCTCTCTCTCTCTCTCTCTCTCTCTCTCTCTCTCTCTCTCTCTCGCTTCTCTCTCTATCTCTTTCTAGCTTTTTTCTGAAGGGTTCATAGGTCTGAAAAGAACAGTTTTGCTTCTTTGAGACAGTGATGGGACTGTGGGAAGGTTAAAATCAAGCTGCTCTTGCCAGCACTACAC
Organism: Lampris incognitus; assembly: GCF_029633865.1. Taxonomy (NCBI): domain Eukaryota; kingdom Metazoa; phylum Chordata; class Actinopteri; order Lampriformes; family Lampridae; genus Lampris; species Lampris incognitus. The sequence goes on along the minus strand of NC_079213.1, from coordinate 68,342,736 downwards.
TATCATTGAGCGCTCTAGAGATTGAAATAGTAGAACTCCAAGATTCAATTGAATCCACAGGAAATCAGGGGCATATTGAAGCTCTCAAATCCAAAAAAGCTTTATTAGCTGACCTACTAGGCACTAAAGCTCAGGGAGCACTGGTTTGCTCACGTTTCCAGAGCATCAACCAGATGGATGCTCCATCCAAGTTTTACTTTGGATTGGAGAAGAAGAATGGGCAGAGCAGGTACATCCACACCTCAAGGTCAGCTGATGGAAAAGAGCTGACAGAATCTCACGATTTCTGAAGACGGGCAGTGCAGTTCTGCTCTGAGCTGTATAAAATAGAGTATGTGGAGAGTGAACAGCTGTTTGAGTGTTTCTGTGAGGGTTTACTCACAGTGTCCAGAGATGACCACCCTGAGCTGGAGGACCCACTGATTTTGGAGGAGCTTTATGCAGCCCTGCAGGGGATGGATGGAGGAAAAGCCCCGGGCATTGACGGTCTTCCTATGAAGTTTTATAAGACCTTCTGGAATGAACTTGGGCAAGACCTTATGGAGGTTTTCAATGAGAGTTTTGAAAATCTGCCTCTGAGCTGCAGGAGAGCAGTTATTACTCTGCTATTGAAGAAAGGACACCTCAGGACATTAAAAACTGGCGTCCAGTCTCCCTCCTTTGCTCAGATAATAAAATCTTGTCCAAGGCTCTGGCTAACCGGTTGAAACAAGTGATGGATGAAGTAATTCACCTGGACCAGACTTACTGTGTGCCTGGTAGGTCCATTTTAGGCAATGTGTCTTTAATCAGGGATGTTTTCGATGTCTCTAGTTCTTTGGGCACAAACTTTAGTCGCATCTCATTGGGTCAGAGAAAAAGCATTTGACAGGGTTGAGCACCTTTATCTCTGGAAAGTTTCGGAGCAGTTCGGTCTCAGCCTGCATCTCACTGCTATGACCAGAGTTATTACCAAGACATTCAGAGTGTATTGAAGATAAATGGGGGGCTGAGCGTTCCCTTCACAGTACATAGAGGTGTAAGATGGGGCTGCTCTCTATCTGGAATGTTCTATGCATTATCTATTGAACCCATATTACACAAAATGAGGTCCTGTATTGATGGTTTGGTTTTACCAGGTTTTAATCCTGCTCTTGTTTTATCGGTTTATGCTGATGATGTCATGGTCCTGATTAGAAACCAATCCGACATGAATATTGTTGATAAAATTGTGTTTGAATTTCGTCTTATTTCTGCTGCAAAGGTGAACCGAAGAAAAAGTGAAGCAGTGGGAGTTGGAGACTGGTCTGGTGGTCTTCCAGTTTTACCAGGCTTGGGATGGAAAAAGGATGGTATCAGATATCTGGGTGTTTATCTTGGTAATGAAGAGATGGTTAAGAGAAACTGGGAGAGCATGTTAGAGAAGATGAAGGGAAGGTTAAACAAGTGAAAATGGCTGCTCCCTCAGATGTCTTTTAGAGGACGAGCTCTAGTCATTAATAACATCGTATCATCAGCACTATGGCACCGTTTAGCTTGTATGGAGCCACCTACTGGTTTACTCCCAAAATTACAGGCAGTTTTAGTAGATTTTTTTGGGTGGGTGGGGGGTGGGGGGATAAGATGCATTTGGGTACCTCAAGAGTGTTCTTTACTTAGCGAAGAGGGGGGCAAGGCCTGGTACACCTAGCAAGTAGAGTGGCAACTTTTCATTTTAAGTTTGCACAGAAATGTCTGACTGGGTTTAATTATCCAGTGTGGAAGGAGTTTGCAAGTAGCATTTTGAGAAGAACAGATAAGTTAGGTATTGACACCGCTTTTTTTAATGGATTCCAGGTTTTTGGATTTGTCCTCTTTGCCTGATTTTTATAAGGGCGTTTTTAAGGCTTGGCCCCTTTTTAAAAAGAGACGTTTGGAGCCATCAGTCTCCCTGTACTGCTTACTGGAGGGACCTCTGATTGGTGGATCCAAAATGGACATACAGGACAGGGGGAACACCAGGCCCCCATCACACACACTGCTCCGCTGGTGCTACAACTCTCATACAGATAGCGGATGTAGCTGGACTTGGATTTATGACCACTGAAGCTGTGGCTTCACTGTTTGGATTGAAATCTGTTCGCCATGTGAGAACCATTTTAAATGGCTCGACTGCAGAACTAACAGAAGCATATAATGAACTGTTACAAATGCTTTTGGGAAGGAGAGGCGTTTCCAGATGAAGAGGACCCGTTTCCAGATTTTCAATTGTTACCAAATTTAGGATGTTGTTCTGGTTTATTGTTGGATGTCAAGCAGAGGAAAGACTTAGATCTGCATAATGTGAAGGGAAAATTAATATACAGATGTTGTGTAAAAGTTAGAATAAGTTGAATGGTAAATTAGATACAGTTTGGAGAGGAAAAACTTGGCTTCAGCAACACTGTGAAGCCAGTTTGGAGAGTCCTCTATAACCTGCCTTTAAACAAGCCAACAGGTGACTTAAGGTGGAGAATATGACATGGACCTGCTGCAGTGAATTCTTTTATCTGTGTGATTAATCACACTGTTTCTAATGAATGTCCTTTCTGTGGGTTAGTCGAAACTGTTTTTCATTGTTTTTTAGACTGCAGATGACTTGGGGAACTTTTGGGTGTTTTAGATTGTTTTCTTCCTTTAATGAAGTGTGGTCTCAAACTGCTTTTATTTTGTGGCAACTTTTTAACTTTATTGGTTGTGAAGCTACATTGTCTATATATCTATATCTATATATATCAGCAGAAAGAGCAAGATAGAAGGGAAACTGTGAAGAAATAGTCCCTGTGTTCACCTCTCTCGTAAAAGCCAGAGTTTTAATTGATTTTAAATGTCATAAGTTAATGAAGAGCATGGTTGTGTTTGTACATCAGTGGTGTCATAATGACATCATTTGTTCAGTGATGGATGATGAATTAACGTTTAGTAATGTTTTCAGATAATGTTATTTCTGTCTGTTTATATAAGTTTGTGTTTCAAAGCTGCTGTGAATTTGTGACATTGTATTCATGTTTATTTTTAAGTCGAAAAGCCCCTCTCTCTCTCTCTCTCTCTCTCTCTCTCTCTCTCTCTCTCTCTCTCTCTCTCTCTCTCTCTCTCTCTCTCTCTCTCTCTCTCTCTCTCTCTCTCTCTCTCTCTCTCTCTCTCGCTCTCTCTCTCTCTCGCTCTCTGTGTCTGTCTCTCTCTCTCTCTCACCCCTGTGGCATTGCATTGCTCATTCTGACGCAGAGTAACTTTGTCTGTCTCTGCCTGTCTGTCTCTCATGTCTCTTGTTAACACACACACACACACACACACACACACACACACACACACATATATATATATATATATATATATATAAATACAGATGCAGGAAATATATATATGTATATTTATATATTATATATATATACACACACACACACACACGTGCGCGCGCCCATGCGTGTCGCTTTCCCCTACTAGGTATGATACAGGCTCGGCTTTTATTCTCAGTGTATTTTACGTAAAATACGTAGAAAAAGCCCTGGCAGTGGGACTCTGGAGTCTTCTTTGTTTGACTCTAAATTGCTATTTTGATCCACATCAAAGGGCATGCGAGAGGAAAAGGCTATTTATTGACTTGTGTCTTCTGTTTGCTTTCATGTTAAATTATGTTACACACACACACACACACCCACCCAACATTTAAGAAAATATAATATATATAATCCTTTAAACGAGCTTTTAACTAGATTCATCAGGTGACAGTGACGTATGTTGCTTGCCTCACCAATGTGGGTTTAATTTCTCATGTAATTTCGTTCCACGCAGCCTTATGTTAAAGTTGCATGTCACCATCTTGTGGAAGTAGGCAGTATGCCGCAACCGAGTGCCACCTCATGCTTCTAAGCAATGAAAGGGCGCCCTCTACCGTTTACAATGCAGCTCGGCCTCATTTCCATTCAACAATGCAACAGCAGGGGTAGTTGTCTTCAACAGTGACTTCTAGGGGATCCAGAACCACGATATCAAATCATAATGTACTATACTGTTATTTTCATATATCCAAAGAAAGGTTATGTAAGGATATAAATACCAGCAGTAGCCCTGCCCAAGAGTGAGTAGTTTTATAGGGCTTTTGAGGTCTGGCCTTAGCAATTATGCTGATTTGTGGCATTTGTTATGTTACCCGAGGCATGGTTGTTCATTCATTTTGGTTAAATGTTTATTGTCTAAGTATTGTTTTCATAATGTTTGGTTATGGAGGCTGAACAAGTGAAAACGAATGCCAGACATGTTTGATACAATCATAACTGTTCAAGTGTATTTAAAATTATGCATACAGAGTCAGTGTTGTGTGTCGGTTATCAACGGAAAATAATGACCTTTTCTTTTTTCTCCATGAAAATGTCTTATCGTTATTCTGGAAGACAGTTCTGGCTAACATTTAGATGCTTTAAGTGGAAATGCCCCCCCCCCCCCACTCCAGAGATTGGCCTACTATCCGTGCAAAATACAGGACTGCCTCGCACTATTGTCAGCAGACTGTGACGCTATCGCTGACGTCATCGGGCCGGTGAACTCACAGAGCCGGTATGGATAGAACGCCCGTTCTCCTGAACCGTAGTTATTTCTAAGACAGTATTACTGAAGTTATTTTGCAGGCTTCATAGAGCAGGTGTAAACAAAATGCACTCTCGGTCTGTCCTTGTTCTATGGTCGTGCCCCAGGGGGTCATTAGGAAGGAATGCCACTGAACCATTGCCATTGTCACGACCAGGAAAACAGCCCTGTGGCCACGCGATCCTCCATTTCTTCCTCTATTCGTCCCGCATTAACCATTTTTTCCTCACTGAGTGCATTTCTCGGTAGCAAGGGTTGGTTGCTTTGTGAGAAAGTCGTTGTACTCTGCGGGCCAGTCACTCTACCCTCCATAACCCGACTCCTCTCCTTTTCCTTCTCGTCTTTCAGAGGAACGGCGAGAATTGAGTCACATCCCAATGAATGACGTGAACGTCCAACTCATGCTGTTGTGACCGTCATTTAAAAGAAATGCTCTTTGTTGTCATATGGGACAGTCCAGTGAACTTGTATGGGTTTCGTTGAGAAGCTCCAGTTAAGAGAGTTTCTCACGCTGTCACCTTTCTTCTGGACCTTTTACTTGGTAGCTTTGTCATAGCTTATGTTGAGCTATGAATGACTGGTCCTCTTTACAATCAGGGAAAATTACCTTTTAAATTATATATTTCCACGTCACATAGTAAGCCATCAATCAAAATGCACTGTTGCTGAGCTGGGCCTGCAGACCGTACCGCCGGCTGACTTCTGTGATGATTATAAACAAAGATGTGGGTGTAGTTGCCTTTTGATGCTGACTAATAAGGTTTTCACCTCCCTTGCTGACAGTTAAGGTCATGAAATTGAGGTGGGAGAGGAGATGCCGGACTGCTCAGGTATACAGACCTGTTCACGCCTGTTTAAAACTTGGATTATACCTGAATAAATGGAAGAATTTGTCATTATGGTATATGCAAGTGTGGTCAGTTTGATGTTAAAATTTTCTGTTCTGCCACATTTACAAACGTTTAGTTTGTGATTTTGGGATGCTAGTGGATTCTTCCCATTAATATTGGTTAGACGTCCCAGGCGGGGTCAGTCGGGCATTGTCTGGGCTGCTGGTGGCACACTCTTGTGCCATCAGCACCTAAGGACAGATTAAATTAGTGAAAATAAAATGCATGATAGCACAGTTTATCACTTTTGTGATGTTCTGTTGCAACGTCAATAACTATCTCTCTCACAATTCACATCAAACTAATCTGGACAGGTTTCAAACCAAATGTTGCTTTTAGTTTTGACACTGTCAAGTCTAAAAGTTAAGTTTGCTTAAGAAAAAATTAGGAAACCGATTACACTTGGGAAAAGTAAGTAAATTAACTTAATTTTGTCAAGTTATGTGAAACAATTTTATGTCAAATGATTTCACATAACTTGACACAGTGAAGTTCATTTACTAACTTTTCCCATGTAATCGGTTTCCTAAATCTTTTGAATAAACTTTTAGAATTTACAGTGTACTGAAAAGCACAAACCGTTGCAAATTACAGTTTATTTCCTGTATTCTCCATTATCAGACGTAGCACTTCAACCAATCTGTCATACATAGCTGTCTATAGTAACTCTCACGTCTCCAAAATCACTGCTCTGAGGACGAATTAGGCACCCTTCCGCTGTCATGACACAAGAATATCCTGTATATTTGTGTATAGATCTATGTATGTACATATGTGTGTATATGTTTGTATATATAGGTGTGTATGTATACACACACACACACATATGTATAATATATGTGTACATATATCATAATATATGTATGTGTGTATGTATGTATGTACACATGTTATATATCTGTATATGTTTGTATATATAGGGGTGTATGTATGTATGTCTATACATATATGGTATGTATATATAATAGTATATTATATATTTGTGTGTACATATATCATAATATATATATATATATGTGTATGTATGACAAACATGTCACATATATGCATATATATGTACATATATATGCATATATGTATATATCAGGTATATCCTGTATACTGGTGTATCAGATGGTTTGCCCCCCTGTAAGAGTGCCAGCTGCCACCTCTCTCTCATACAGACTAAAGTGGTAGTTAAGGTAGACCAGCTCGACAGAGTGGAGACCTCTCACGTCTTTTTGCACCGTTATACACCGCGTGTGTCTCCGATCAAATGCATGGATGAAATAGCACATGTTTGAAGGGACTGATGATTGGCGGTTGTACGTAGCAGTCTGTTTGTTTGGTGTATCCGTGTGTATCCTCGTAGGAACACAATTTAAACCAGCTGGTTCGGCAATGTCTTATGGATGGATGGCGAGTCCATTCCGGTGACTCCACTCCAGAACTTGGATGTCCCTCTTTGCTCCGTTGGACCCGCTCAGGAGGGAACAGAGCGCCACACACATGTTCCGGGCATACACACACACACACGTGCACGCACACATACACACATACACTCTATGGGGAGGAAGTATAGCTTGCGACTAAAGAAGAACACTCTGCAAAGAGAGAGGGCAGGATGAGGGTCTGTGTGTGTGTGTGGGTGTGTGTGCAAGTGTATATGTGTGTGTTTGTGTGTAAGAATGAAAGACAGTGAAACGGAATGCGAGGTGTGATGCATGGACCACAGTTCATACTGCCGTGCTTGTGTGTCTGGGTAGGGTGACTGGCTCTGGGGGAGTGTTTCTGATGGACCAGTGGGTAAGGGGTGTCTGATAGGTGGTGACTGAAACAGCATCTTTTTTTTTAAAGACAGCGTGCGTAGCAGCTATGTCAGTGTGTGACATTGTATGACATGTCATCGTTGTACTTAAGAGTGTAAGTCTGCCTATGACGTCTATTGCTGCGTGTATGAGTCTTTCCAGTGTATCCGTGTGTGACAGAATTTACTTGTTTCTATCCTTTGTGTTACGTATTTGTTTATAAGTGTGTTACTAGACCGTGTCAGGGTTTTGTACCGGCATGTGAGAGTGACAGTAGTTGTTTAGCTGGCACCAGCCTGTTTGTGCTTGTGTGTGTGTGATCATGCTTCCTTGTGCGTACGCACGCCGGCATGAGTGATGTGTGTGTTTGTTGATTGTACTGGCTAGTGTGCGTACGGGAGCGTCTGGGCAAATTTGTGGTGCCGGGTGAAGTGCCAAGTTCTTCGTGGTCACTAACGGCGCGTTGCCTGCGTTTATGAGCGGCGTTGGCTCGTGCGGGTGCGCGGTGGTATGTTTTAGGTGATGTGTGAATGAGAGTGTGTGTGTGTGTGTGTGGGTCCGTGTGAGTGTTGGGGCAATGTACCGGCATTCACCCTGTGCCAGAGGCAGGGTTCATTTTGACTTCAGCGAGGAGGTCATCAGGAGACTCCACGCCTCAAACCATGGACATGCTCACAGGTCAGCATCTGATGACACACACACACACACACACACACACACACACACACACACACACACACACACACACACACACACACACACACACACACACACACACACACACACACACACACTTACATATATGTGTGCGTCTTTAGCTTTGTTTTTCCTGTTTGCCATGCTTACCATAGAAGGAGAGGTAGTGTTGCTGTAGTGTTTCATCTACTTTTTTTATGCTGATGTATTTTCTTCCGTTATCCCAGCACCTCACTTCCCTTTTGACTCTTTTTTCATCTATTCTGGTGTTTCATTCAAGCAGGGTTTAATCTACTTCTGGGATCTACCTCACAAAGTCCCCTTTACTGTGTCCATTTCATGTAGTGAGAGTAGTGTGTAGTATAATTCAAAGATAAGAATTGGGTTCGAATCCAGCCAGCGACCTTTGTTGCATGTCACACCCCCCTCTCCCTCTCTCCCCCTCATTACCTGCCCGTCTCTTCATGCCACTGTCTAATAAAGGTATAACGTACCAAAAAAAAAAATCATCAAGAAAAAAAATGAAGTAAGAATCTCTCTCGTGTGTGTACCCATATTTGTGAGTATGCGTGTTGTATGTGTGCACGCATACAGTACCAGTTTCACTTCCCTTTTCCATATATTGAGCTAATCCCCTCATGTTCTTCTCATTACCGAATTAAACAGGGTTATTCTCGTCCTCTCACACTTGTCTTTAAGTTCAAGAGTTAGACTGTGCACCGCGTTGAAGTTGCATCCGGTAAATTTAAAAGTGCCATGCCTTTAAGAGGCTGAATTAATCAATTAAACACATCAGTTTCCACAAAACATCTGTCACTGAAATAGGTGGGCAGGGCTAACTAGTCGCAAAGCCTTAAGATGAAGTTGTTGTTTACCTTTAACCATAGTGACAACGAAGACAGCGGGATTTACCGTCTTTTGTCACCTTCTGGATTTGTTTATCTGCGATATCTGTTGAGTGACTTCATTAACTATGCCTGTTAATTACCTTACCAAACGTTGCAAGATAGCCATCTCTCAGCTACTCTGCAGAAGCTCTGCATGTTGACACTCTTGTTTTCCATCACCTGCTGGAGCCACAGTATGTTCATATTTGCGCTCTTCTGTATTGGCTTTCTTAGGATTTATGTTATCATTTAAAGATTACTTGTGGCATTTTTCTTTTTAAGGGAATATACCGTGCAATCAAGGTTGATGTAAAAGGGAGGGGGAGAGATACGAGGTGGGTGGGGGGTAAAATCCAGATGAGATGAGTACATGTATTTTAGCCCGCTGGGAGTGTTATAAGATTACCAGGATGATGAATGATGGAATGAAAACAGTTCTTTCTCTGATAATAGAAGGAAACAGAGTAGAACGGGACAAAGGGTATAAATCAGAAAATGAATCAGAATGCAGCAGGTAACTGTGTTGAATGTCTTGCCAGCACTGGAAAATTGTCTTTGGAATGACCTCACAGTGAGAAAACAACCGGTACAATATGTTTTTGTTTTTTTGTTTTTCTGTTTTTTTCATTGGAGTTGGGGTCAAGTGAGGTGTCAAGATACTAACGTTTATACAGTTGTGTGTCACAATGTTGTCAAAATGATGATTTATAAATGATTTTTGCAATTCTGTTTTATTCCAGTACCCAGTGACAAAATGTTTGAGGTTGTGCCTTGTCTGACATGGTGGGGACCCAGTTTTGCAAACCCCCCTCTTTGACCCAGGGTTTCCTGTTGTAAGAACTAGATCCGGTTGAAGAAGAAAAGTAAAGTACACAAATGGTGTGACAACCTGGCCCCAATTCTTCCACATGAAATGAGTCCTTCCTTTAAATTTAGACGTGTCCTACATTCTCGTGCATTTGCCTTGGTGAGTGTACACTGTATGTTTGCACAAATGCAGCTGCCCTCTATCATTTAGAGTATCCGTGTGTGCTGTTGTCTGCAGCCAACACATAATCTCGCAGAGTTGGATTAAACCAAATATTTAGACAGCAATTCAGATTCCTTATGCATAATAACAACGATCACAGCTCCACTGACCTATAGCGTCACATAGTGCTAAGAAGGCAAGTGATTCTGACCAGTAACATAGTGCTAGCAAGGCAAGTGATACTGGCCAGTACCATCATGCTAGAAAGGCAAGTGATACTGGCCAGTCATCAAGGCTCAGCGTTTTCAGTTTTTACCGATTTTCACCAAAAAATACCCAGATTTTTTAAAAGGAGCAGATCGGTTTAAACTGATTTTCTCCCTGATTTTATGTTTCCACGGATCCAAAAGTTGTTCCTGTTCGTGTGAGGTTATGTAACAGTGTCCTCTTGTGGTGAAATTCAGCATGCTGGATGGCTTTGAAAAATAAAAACCAAAAACGCTGAGCCTTGCCAGTAGTGTAGTGCTAGTAAGGCAAGTGATACTGGCCAGTAGCGTAGTGCTAGCAAGGCAAGTGATAATGACCAGTAGCATAGTGCTAGCAAGGCAAGTGATACTGACCACTGGAATGCAATGGTTGGTTCACAGATAGGATCCTTATGTTAGGTTTGGCTCCTAGATGATATTTTGATTAAGAGCAGCAGGTTTGCTCATCAACACATTGTTTCCTGATTAAACCATTAGTGGGAACATGTCTAAATTAACTTTGCATCAATCGGGGCCAATGTCCCTACTTTTATTTGGTAAGGACAATGTGACGAAGGGATTTACCATTAAGAAAAACAATATTTACATACCCCCCCCCCCAGTTTATCAACTATGTTTGAAGAAAGAAATCCATAAGGTTTGCGGAATCATAGAATTACGACAACGAGTAAATATTGGATCAGAATTTTCAGGGCCCTGTGGATTTGCACTCCTATCTATAGGAGTTGCGACAGAGAATAAACACATTGATAGGAACTCCAAAGGAGTTGAATCAAGTGCAACTGGACTTGGTATATATCCGTGAAGACGTTTCGCCTCTCATCCAAGAGGCTTCCTCAGTTAGTGTCTTTCTGACTAGACCAAGCTAGTCTGACTGGCTGGTGATGAGACTCAGAATTTATCCTCTAGGAGTCGTTGTCAGAGCTATTGATATGCATGGCTCTTTCTGATCCGATGTCAAGCCGGGCCCGTCGCCATCGGAGCTATTAATTTGCATTTGTTTAGCAGCGACGGTCGTTGGGGGTGTTAGTTTCGACTTCATCGTTCAGTGGTCATGAGAGTTGTTGGAGCCGTTAGTGACCGACTGTTGTTTTTGGCGACGGGCCCGGTTGGACATCGGAGCACAGGAGAGCCACGCATATCAATAGCTCCGATAACGACGGGCGCGGCCAAACATCGTTACACAAAAGAGCCACTCGTATCTATGGCTCTGTTAGCGACGGGCGTTGGTAAACATCGGATCACAAAGAGCCATTGACATCAATAGCTCTGACAACGACTCCTAGAGGATAAATTCTGAGTCTCATCACCAGCCAGTCAGACTAGCTTGGTCTAGTCAGAAAGGCACGAACTGAGGAAGCCTCTTGGATGAGAGGCGAAACGCCTTCACGGATATATACCATGTCCAGTTGCACTTGATTCAACTCCTTTGGATAACCATGACCTGGATGAGTGAGAACATTCACAGACATTGATAGGAACTGATTACTGAAGTAAAATCAGTTGGTTCAGTAGTAGGATCTAAAGAAATGTATTAGGAAAAAAAATCTTACTAGGTCTAAAATATAGTTGCCAAAATTCCCTGTTTGCATCTTCTCAGAATATCATCCACATGTGATTAGAATAAGAATGCACTGACTTTTAGATATTCGTCTATGACTTAAATTCAAGATGTGTTTTTCACACGACCTCAATTTTATTTTGCTAGTTTTTCTGTACTGTAACCCAACAATACTTCACAACTGCTTCAAAACTACCTGACAGTTACAAAGTGTATTGGGGGAGGTAGTTGTTGGCAGTCTAATTCACATTAAAATTGAGTCTTATAGTCCATATTCAAACTAATAGCGAAATTCACACAGAAATTCACACATTTTACAAACAACACAGACAAACATGCACTTTTATAATGTTTGTCTATTGTTCGTGTTCTTTGTAAAATGTGTGTCAAGGTGGATGCCTTGTTTTACTGCAAACCAAATCTACCTACGGGTACAAATAAAGGAACCTGAACCTGAAATTCTGACATAATGCAACATGTAACTATCTTGATCTTGAAAGAATAGCTCCTTCCAAATGAAATGTGTTCTGTTTGATGAGCTTGCTATAAACCTTTGATTACTCATTGAAAATGAACCCATTGTCATTTTATAGCCATGTTAACACTTGAATTCACTACTGGAATACACTAGTTTTAAGTCTGCATGTTTGCTCATGTGTCAGGCAAAACTAATCCATGGGCATTATAACTTTCTACTGAGAAGGTTTAAACCCTTACAAGGTTTGAAAATCGTTAGTGTGCATTACATCACAGGTAGCACCGGAATGCTGGTAGCTGATCCTGTGTATGTCTAAAACATTTCCTCCATTCTATTCTATTATACGATTCAGATGGGGGGGGGGGCGGCATGGTGGCGCAGTGGTTAGCATGGTCACCTCACAGCAAGAAAGTTCTGGGTTCGAGCCCCGGGGTAGTCCAACGTTGGGGGGGCATCCCGGGTTGTCCCTCTGTGTGGAGTTTGCATGTTCTCCCCGTGTCTGCGTGGGTTTCCTCCGGGGGCTCCGGTTTCCTCCCACAGTCCAAAGACATGTAGGTCAGGTGAATCGACCATACTAAATTGTCCCTAGGTGTGAATGTGTGTGTGTGTGTGTGTGTGTGTGTGTGTATGTCGACCCTGTGTGATGGCCTGGCGGCCTGTCCAGGGTGTCTCTCCACCTGCCGCCCAATGACTGCTGGGATAGGCTCCAGCATCCCTGCGACCCTGAGAGCAGGATAAGCGGTTCGGATAATGGATGGATGGATGGATGGATGGATGGATGGATTCAGATAGGTGAAGGCACACATCAGATAACAGCTCTAAGTGCAGATGATGTCCCAGAGGACATGGTTCATTGGTATTTTATTTACAGTGTATTTGTGCCATTATGGAGGTAGATAAATAGAAAAATATGAATAGAACTGCTTCGGTTTTGGTCGTTCGCGGCTAGGACTTCAGATTTCAGAGTGGCTGATCATAGCTGAATTTAAAGACCGCTACTATAAGGTGATGATAATGATGGTGATGAAAATGGTGATAGTGATAGTTACAATGACGATAATGATGACGGCAATTAAGATGATCAGAAGGAGAGTGAAAATACCACTGAGGGTAATGATAGCCTGAAGTGGAGCATGGAAAAAAATAAAAGACGATGGCGATGCTGATTATCATGGTGCTAAAAATATGAAACGGGATAAAAGTTCTGATATAGTAGCGGTATCCACAACAGACATTTTCAGGGTTCCCACGTTTCTTGAAAAAATAATCATGACCTTTATTCATGCAGTAAAGTACTTTTCAAAATAGAGACAGTGTTTCACAGAATGAATGAGGATGCAATAAAGAAATAAAAAAAAGCAAAGAAATTAATAAACAGGGCAGAATAGATCAGTGTTTCTCAACCGGGGGTCCGCGGACCCCTATTGGTCCGTGGTGTAATTGCAAGGGGTCCGTGAAAATAAAATATCTTTAAAAAAAAGATCCTATGACATTTATAGAAATAGGATTATTTTACTCAAATGTGACTGAGACCTTTATCTACCTAAACTATAAAGAGTAACAGGACTTTTTTCTCTAATTACGTCTGTTTCACAAGTGTAATTTATTGTATTTTAATAAGAGATCTCGCTCCCGTTTGCATTGTTAAAAGTTACTGCATAAAAATTCTGTTGTTACATATATCTGAAAGTTACTGAATACATATTCTGTTTTGTTACATATATCTGAAAGTTACTGCATAAGAATTCTGTTTAGTTAACTATATCTAAGTTACAACTGAAAGCTCTTATTTTTGCCCCAAAGAGTGAATAAATGCTATAATGCAATTTAAAATGCAGTTTCTACTGTTTCTACAAATTGCAACCCCCCTCCCCCAAGATTAGGTGGAGGGGTCCTCAGGGTAGATCAAAAATACGCAGGGGGTCCAGGACCCCAAAAAGGTTGAGAACCACTGGAATAGATGACCAAAGAGCCAATGCATGAAATGATTTATCGAGTCTAGAAGCATCGTAAACATACAATTATAGTTTTAGTTTGAAGGAAACGAATACCAGTCCCTAAAATAGGGCACATTCCCTGCCCTGCACATACAGTACCGCTCTGTGAGCAGCAGCTAAAAGTCAAAGCTTGACCCAGCGGAGCCCGACTCTGTACAAGGCAGGGCATGCAATGGAAAAACTATCCCACACTGCAATTTGCCAGCCCAAGGAATGCTTTTTAAAGTAAGTCCTGTTGAACATCACTGTCAGTGTTTTCTCTCACTCCCTCTCTCTTAAACACACACACACACACACACACACACACACACACACACACACACACACACACACACACACTCCCCTCTCCGCTTTCTCTCTTTACCTTTTCCCTTATTCAAGTCTCGCATGTTTTAATCTCTCTCTCTCTCTCTCTCTCTCTCTCTCTCTCTCTCTCTCTCTCTCTCTCTCTCTCTGTGTGTTTCCTTAGATTTGTCTGTCACTCTTGACCACTTTTTCCTCCCTATCTGCACCCCCCCCCCAAACCCCCACCACCCCCTCACAGTCATCATTCTCATCATCACAGTGTTGGCCAGAATACTAGGTTTTGTTTTGTTTTTTTCTGAGGTCATGTGACATGTGGGCTTGTGTATTTAGACCGTAAGTGATTTGGAATGAGAGCATCTGCTAGATGACCTTATACCTAGATATGCATGTATAATATTGAAATCTTGCTTATGTTAGCAGTCCATTTTTTTTCTACTAACAACTGCTTTATCTTGTGAGTTCGTGGATACTGATTATTCATTTGTTCATTTGGGGTAGTGAATTACAAAAGACCTTTGGATATGTCTTATTGTTTGAAGTTTAGAGTGAGCTAATGCTTAATGTTTGTTTTGTTACAGGAAGTTGGACCTCTAAATAGTGTGAGGGCGAGAGAAGTCCTTATATGGTGCTTTTACTTTCTTAGAGCCCTGACTTTTGTGAAATTATTAAAGTGCATTCAACCTAAAACTGAATGATTCAAGTAAAATAACAGCAGGACACAATACTGCATGATGGGTGAAAACCTAATCAACACACATTATTAATTTCCCAGGTTGGGTTTGGCTGCTTTGATTTACTGGTGATGTGAGAGAAAACCACTTACTGCTTGCATCACTTGAAAAATACCCCAGTCTTATTCCCATTCATTAATCCCATTGATGGTAGAACTGACTGCCATATGATTGGTTGCATGAGTCTTGGGAATAGAAGCTTTAACTGCATGTGTGGACTTGTGATGGGAATGACAAGGAGCAGACAGTCCCTAAGTGAAAGATAAAAACTGCCTCGCACCAATTTAATGTTGTAACTTCATGTTATTTTGCCATCAGCATTTATTAAAACTGGGTATAAATTTAATTTATCCAAATTTACAATTGACTACATCTGCGTTACAAATTATATATACACCAAATCCTAATTTATTAAATTTCAGATTAAGAATTATAACCGAATCTATATTATTCAAACCAAGATGAGGCTATACTGTTTTAAACGACAAACAAGGTCAAATAATGGCATTTTGCTTCTTAAAATCATCTCAAAGCTCAAATGTCTCTTATTTTGAAAACGGACATCTGGTACAGTTAATCTCTTACAGAAATTATGGAGGGCAAAAAAACAAAAAACAAAACAGTGAATAAAAAGGGTGATAAGTGGCTGTAATTGAGAATCAATTGAAAAGCGCTGATTTTGATCCATGCAACTCGAAGACATTTCCACAGTGAAAAACAATAAAACTCCCCCACTGTTGCTTCAAGAGTCACCAATGGGGGAAATTTAGGCTCCGAGATGTTTGTTTTTAAGCACCAGTATGAATTCATCAAAGTTTACAGTACAATTCATTTTGACTGATACTCATATGGCAAAGCTACACAAAGCGACCAATTTGCCACCATTTATTTCCTATGGAAGTGATTAATCACGGTAATGGTAATCAGGCAAAATGACCTTTTATAACCTTATCAAAAATATGTTACTGTGTGGAATAGTCTAGTAGCTAATCATTGGTAGGCAACAGAATAGACCGCTACGCTACCCGGACACCCGATTTATTATCTATTATAGGTAGAGGACATGGTGTCTATCAACTCTCCCCACATTCCTATTGGCAAACTTAGCATCCTGAATTTGGACATTTGATTTTCCAGGGCTTTGAGAAAAACAGTTCTAATGCCCTTTTGTAGTTGAATTCCCCCAGGCTCAACCCACTGATGGAGACCCTCAGACAGGCAGCCAGGCGCTGTCCTTGCAGCCTGTTATGAAGGTCTGATTTGAGCTGAAAGTGAAGGTGACTACAAGTAGCCAAATGAATGAAAAGAAAAGATGCACTTGGCGCACACTGTTTGTGCTCTTCTTTTAGTTAAGAAGATTACACAGTTTACCATGTAAGCGCAATGGATTAAATGTTTGGCACCCATCTTGGCAACTTCGGTTATACTGCCATAACCTCTGTGCATTGTACAGAAGTATCTCACAGTTGATGCTTGACAAGTGCCGAAAGGCTGATTATTGGGTAGATCTGTCCCCATTTGTCGTAGTCGCTGGTTAGCAGTGTCATTATTTCGGTTTAGTTCTTGTCCTAGGGAAAAACATTTTTTTGACCCCCCCCCTTTTTCTCCCCAATTGTATACGGCCAATTACCCCACTCTTTCGAGTCGTCCCAGGCGCTGCTGCATCCCCTCTGCCAATACGGAGAGGGCTGCAGACTACCACACGCCTCCTCCAATACATGTGGAGTCGCCAGCTGCTTCTTTTCACCTGACAGTGAGGGGTTTCACCAGGGTTGATGCTAGATCCAACAGGGTGTAGGCACGGAAGTAGCCGTGATTGGCTGTTGTGTCGGCCAATAGACAGCATGGAACCTCGAAGCGCACTGACTTGAAACAAACGATGCGTAGTGAAACATTTAGCTAGCTAGTTTACAGCTGACCTTAACATTGCCAGATCGTACTGTAGCGATAGCTAACGTTAACGCTTAATAACAATGGAAATTCAAAAAGAGTTTAAAACCTAACCCTAACCAACAACCAATCACGTCTACTTCCGTGCCTACACCCCGTTGGATCTAGCATCAACCTTTCACCAGGGGGACGTAGGGCGTGGAGGATCACACTATTCCCCCCAGTTCCCCCTCCCCTGCGAATAGGTGCCCCGGCCGGCCAGAGGAGGCGCTATTGCAGTGACCAGGACCCATACCCACATCCGGCTTCCCACCCTCAGACACAGCCTTGTGTCTCTGTAGGGACGCCCGACCAAGCCGGAGGTAACATGGGGATTCGAATTAAATACATGGTAATTTACATTATTTAAATTAAACAAAGGCAGAGCCACTGGTAACAACGGTGATTTTAGATATGAAGTTACATACGGTATAAATTGTTTTTCACGACAAGCAGCTGGATATGCCAGTCAACATAAGCGAGGAGACTGAGCTAACATCGCTAGCCAACGGTAACGTTACCTAACTTAGGTAATGTTAGATTAACGTTAATTATCAGTGATAACTTCTGCAGTAATGTTATGTTTGCTGCCGTACATTGATAATGGTAAAATTGTGTTTGGACTAATGGGTAACGTTGCGTACCTCAAACGATGTTGTATCCTCATGTAACCCTGTGGTTAAATTATAGGCCTTAGATTTATTACATTGCACTATTAGATAAGAGTTTGGCCTATGTTTGTTATTTTGTATACCTTTTGAATATGAATATATTATATTGTTGATATTGTTCTGCAAAAGTTGTTTACCAATGTGAAATGCATTTGCTTTAGTGGAAATTTACCATTGTTGTGATTGGTTGGCTGTGGAGAGAATACCTTACCTTGAATGTGATGGTTGAGAGGGCAGCGGAAAACGTCAGCACGAGCAGACTGGACGGAGAGAAGGAGGTCTCTCGTCCCTTGTGTGAGAAAAACGGAGCAGTTTGATGTCGAGTTGTTATATGCTATTTTGCGGTGAGAGAAATGTAATTGAAGTTTAGTGAACAGTGATGTGTGCGGGTATCTGACCGAGACCCATCCCGGGAACCGTTTGTGTGAACTGTAGAGACAAACTGACTACTCGTCAGTCCCACATGTGGACCCAGCGACGTTACGGAGCGAGCTAGCCAGTCGGTGTTCGTTGCTAGCACAGCAAGACGGGCGAATGGACTGGATGCGGTAAGGGGCTCTCCCCACAGTGAGTCGGGCCGTCTTCTAGTTTAGCGAAGTAACGTTATCAGTACAGTGTAGTGGTGGGTTCATGCGACCATCGAGGAACGCAGAAGGAGTCGTCTGTTGCCGTGTTGGGCTGCCGAGGCGAGCGCACGGTTCGACCGTGAGATGGTGCTAACGGCTAACTAGCCAGTTAGCTAGGATGGCTGCCTGCCTGACGTTCGCTGCTGCGCTGCGGCGGGAAGCGCGAGACGAAGAGGAGCATTCTTTGTGAGTACAAGCCGGATGTGCGGGCTCCCAAGGAGAGCGAAGAGGGCTGTTTAGGGTCCCCACGTACCCGATAAAGAAACAGGCCTGCAACTGGGGGTTGACTTTCTTTTATTTTATTGCCGGCTTAGTTATAGGGTTATTGAGCTGTATGCTAATGTGTTAGTCTGATTAATTTGTGTATATCTGAATGCAGAGGCTCATTAGCCATTGAGGCTTATCACTTTCATTCATTCTAATAATTATTACTCATAATACATTTGTATATATAATTCTATGTACCTGTGTGAGTGTGGATTATTCATGTGTGTTTATTCCTGTGGTGTCTAGACCATGTTAGATTGCCTTAAAGGGGTCATATGCCATATTTGAGCGCCTTAAAGGGGTAGTCAACTTTTAAGTTGGAGTTACCAGATGACACTGTAAGACATTTAGAGCCTTAGAACATACTTTAAACACATAAAAAGCGAAGTTAACATACTTCAATAGTTTATTGGATACCGAGTTGTATAGAGAACTCAGGAGCGTTGTCCTTGACAGTTAAAAAGGATAGATAGCGCTACACTCAAAATGCCTTGGTGTCTCGGATGCTGCCGGGAATGTTAGTGTGTGTGTGTGTGTGTGTGTGTGTGTGTGTGTGTGTGTGTGTGTGTGTGTGTGTGTGTGTGTGTGTGTGTGCGCAGCAGGGGGGGGGGAGTGGCTGACTGACTAGGCGTGAGAGATTTTTTTTTCTTACTTTATTGATACTTCAAATACATTCAAACAGAGCAAAATAGACACACGAGACACCACAAAAACAATAGATAGAAGATAAAAAAAACAAAGACACAAAAGAGAAAGTAAATTATAAAAAATAAATAACAGAAAAAAATAAGTAAATAAAGGTGAGATCATATTTTATGTAAACAGATTCAGAGATTTGCAAATGTTGATAGTTTTTAAAGCCTTTGTGTTTTTTGAAGTAGAGATTGTCCTTATATATTGTTCAACTTCTTTTTTTTTTAAGTGCAAAGAGTTGAGGCTTTCTGTTGGAGAATTTACATTTATGTATATGAAACTTGGCTAAAAATAAAAGCATATTTATAAAAAAGAATGCATCACCATCTTTGTGATTAAAATTATGAAAACCAAAAATAACATTCTTATAGTAAAGGTGAAAATCAGAAAAGACAAAATCAGCGATAAACTTGTGGAAGTCTCTCCAGAATTTATAAGTGAACTGACATGACCAGAATAAGTGGACACATGTTTCAGGATGCATTTGGCAAAAAGAACATTCAACATCTATATCATTTTTAAACTTTGATAAATATTGTTTTGCAGGGTAGAATTTGTGTAGCAATTTAAATGAAATCTCTTTGACTTTGTTTGTTAAAAAAATCTTTGTGGTAATGACCAAACTTTCTTCCATTCAACATCATTCACAAAGTTGTTCCAAAAAAATGTTGCTGGTGGGACGGAGACTAGGCTATCCTGAAACATGGCTCTTATTCTGGAGTTCAGAAGTTTACATGATGAGAAGCAGACAGTACCAAGAGGAGACT
Source organism: Lampris incognitus (assembly GCF_029633865.1). Lineage (NCBI taxonomy): Eukaryota > Metazoa > Chordata > Actinopteri > Lampriformes > Lampridae > Lampris > Lampris incognitus. The sequence goes on along the minus strand of NC_079213.1, from coordinate 68,322,633 downwards.
GTGACACATCAGGAGGGTTGAATGATATGAGAGGAGAGCTGCCAGAGGACCTGAATAACATGCACAAACCAGAAGGGATAGCATCAAATACCACCAAAAATTCTCTAGGCGTTACTGGCACATTATATCTCATTAGAAATTCAGAGTAATTATATAGCAGCCCATCTTTTTTGAACAATTGACCAACTAAAACAAGACCATTGTTAAACCATCTGTCCAAAAACAATGTTTTGTTCTTATAAACAATATTACAGTTGTTCCAGATGAAACAATTCTGTGGAGAGAAATTGTGTTTGTATATCAATGCCCACGCTAAAATGACCTGTTGATGGAAGTGAGAAAGTTTCAGAGGTATTTTTGGAATGCTATAATTACATAGCAGCAGGAAATTAAGGCCGCCTAAGTTTGAGAACACATGATGTGAAATTAAATTCCAGATAGATGTGGGATTTTTCAAATATTTTTTTATCCAGTTTATCTTGAAGGTATTGTTGAGTGCACCAAAATCAATAAAATTCAAACCACCTTTGTCATATGCACTTAAACTAACAGATTTTCGTAAATAGTGGGTTTTGTTTTTCCATAAAAAATTGTTTAACATTTTATCAATTGATTTGCAGATTGTGTTATAGACATGTAAGGACTGAGCAGCATAGGTTACACGAGAGATTCCTTCTGCCTTCGAAAGCAGAACTCTACCCCTTAGAGACAAGTCTCTCTGCAGCCAGTGATTAAAGATTTTTTGGGACTTTTCTATAATAGGGCTGAAGTTTACAGAGCTTCTGGATTGCCTGTCTTTAGTGATTTGAATACCGAGGTATGTTACAGAGTCTTTCACAGGAATCCCATTAATTGAGGTCGCCAAACAGTCTTTAACAGGCAAAAGTTCACATTTATTAAGATTAAGGAAAAGTCCAGAGGCTTTCGAGAAGGACTGGATACTGTTGATAGCGACAGAAACTTGCGAGGCATCTCTGAGAAAGAGAGCCGTGTCATCTGCCAGTTGACTTAAAAATATTTCTCTGTCAGCTACGACCATACCCTTTAATGAACTGAGTTTAATATGTAAATTAAGGAGTTGTACAGAAAGAACTAGGCGTGAGAGATGCTTTGCTTAAGCAGCGATGAAAAACGCGTTAGGGATCTTTTGTGTTATTATGAGAAATGCAAAAATATTTTCGGTTCATTATGAAACTGTGGCAGGCCAAATTCCGCCACAGTCTAGGTAGTTTAAAGGAAATACTCGAACAAACAGGAGGTGTAACCATAGCACCTCTGTCTGCAGAGAAGGGTGGACAGACACCGGTTTCCCCTCATCGAAACACTCACAGGAAGAGAATAATTCAAGTATGAGAATGCACGTGCACAGACGTGCACACGCATGTATGTACATGCGTGCACTCGCGGACAAACACACACACACATACACACACACACACACACACACACACACAGCTTCCAACTCAACTCTCTTTAACCAAGTAATTAAAAGGACACTTAACAGCAGTGGTTCGAGTACTCTAACTCGGTGGTTCTCAACCTTTTTGGGGTCCTGGACCCCCTGCGTATTTTTGATCTACCCTGAGGACCCCTCCACCTGATCTTGGGGGAGGGGGGTTGCAATTTGATAGAAACAGTAGAAACTGCATTTTAAATTGCATTATAGCATTTATTCACTCTTTGGGGCAAAAATAAGAGCTTTCAGTTGTAACTTAGATATAGTTAACAAAACAGAATTCTTACGCATTTACTTTCAGATATATGTGACAAAACAGAATATGTATTCAGTAACTTTCAGATATATGTAACAACAGAATTTTTATGCAGTAACTTTTAACAATGCAAACGGGAGCGAGATCTCTTATTAAAATACAATAAATTACACTTGTGAAACAGATGTAATTAGAGAAAAAAGTCCTGTTACCCTTTATAGTTTAGGTAGATAAAGGTCTCAGTCACATTTGAGTAAAATAATCCTATTTCTATAAATGTCATAGGATCTTTTTTTTTTTAAGATATTTTATTTTCACTGACCCCTTGCAATTACACCACGGACCACTAGGGGTCCGCGGACCCCCGGTTGAGAAACACTGCTCTAACTCACAACATGTCTATACTGGATTGTTTATTTATGGCATTTACTTCTCTCTCAACACAATCATTGTGATGATGTTTGATATTCTCTGTATCTCAAATCTCACTGGCATCTCATTTTGACACACTTCCCCAAATCTTGTTTAACACTTGTGTAATGTTTTATTGAATGTCGCAGTACTGTTATTTAGCCGCTACATTTGGTCTTCAAGTACACACAAACACATTATGCTTAAGTTCCTTATCCGTATTGATTTGGTCCCTTTTGACAATCCCCATCCAAAAGTCCCCCCCCCCCTTACTGATTTAGCACGTTTTATGATCGCCTCCCTCAGACAAACAGGACGTGTGTCCTAATGGACAATGGTGGAGTCTGCTAATCCATAAAATAGCTTCAAAGCTGACTCTTGCTCCCCTCTTCCGTGTGTTACTCTGGTCCACCTGGAATCGGAACAATTGTCGTGTGTCAGAGTTAGAAAACTTGAGTCATTGCTCAGGAAGATGTGTCAACTCGGTGTCTAGCCATCATTTAGTCCTCATTTACCTTTAACTGAAATCCCATGGTTTTATGTATGGTCTGCATAAGCTCTTTGGTTTATGACAGCTTGCACAGGAGAATACAAGGGGTATGAAGCAAAACTGTTGTTGCCGTTGCCTTGATGGCGGTTGCTGCAAACCAGTCGTGTTGGTTTTCTGTGAAATTTAAACAATGTGGACCTCTCTCCCTCTTTTGCGCAATGCAGTGGAATGAGTAATACAGATAGCAGCCTTGTATTTGATGTGTTGTGAACCATATCAATAGCTAACCTTAAGTAAGATAATGTATCAGCTCCACCTTCTCGGAGACTGAGCCAGTGCTTGTGTGTGACACAAGGGCTGAGCGATGTGGAAAAGTCTGGAACATAATACTATCATGATATGTATTTTACACAATATCGATAATATATTACGCTATCTGCTGACATATTCAAAAATAAAATGTTAAAGAACTGAACAGAGGTGGGCGTCCGAGTAACGTAGTGGTTTATTCTGTTGCTTACCAACATGGGGATCGGCGGTTCGAATCCCCGTGTTACCTCTGGCTTGGTCGGGCGTCCCTACAGACACAATTGGCCGTGTCTGCGGGCGGGAAGCCGGATGTGGGTATGTGCCCTGGTCGCTGCACTAGCGCCTCCTTTGGTCAGTCGGGGCAACTGTTAAGGGGGAGGGGGAACTGGGGGGAATAGCGTGATCCTCCCGTGCGCTACGTCCCCCTGGCGAAACCCCTCACTCTCAGGTAAAAAGAAGCGGCTGGCAACTCCACATGTATCGGAGGAGGCATGTGGCAGTCTGCAGCCCTCTCCGGATCGGCAGAGGGGGTGGAGCAGAGACCGGGACGGTTCGGAAGTGGGGTAATTGGCCAAGTATAATTGGGGAGAAAAAGTGGGGGGGGAAATGATTCAACAGGTTACTCATTGCGCGTTTGGTAGCGTGTCTGTCCGTCCGTCTGTCTGTCTGAGGCTAATCTCGTGAACTACTGGACCTGTCAGCCTCACAGTTTTTGTGCACAGTTAACCTCTCATTAAGTTGCGGTGATTAAAAACCTTCGAAAAACATTTGTTCTCACTATTACCGCTCCCTCTCTTCGTTCACTCTACCTCGTTCAACCGACGCTGCTCTCTATCACTGCCCAATCTAAGTCAGCCATGCACGCATGTGCGAGGGTCCACCTAGGAGGCTGCTCATCCACAGGCTACCAGGCAAAACATATTTATTAGCGAGATTTTTTAGCTTGATCGTTACATATTAACCCCCCTCACACACATTTTTCATGTTCAGTCGACTTAGGCACCATGTAAAAGTCTTATAACGGCAGGGAAAGCACTGTTTTTTTTCTTTGTGCGCTCAGTTTCTGGTTTGTGCACACTCAGTTTCTAGTTAAAGCCCTTGATAAACAAGAGGAACGATGGCGACCGCAACTGACCAAAAAAAACAAAAAACAGCCGCTATATCTAAACAACAAGGTAACACTTTCTATGAAGCTTGCATCTATAATGCCCTATACGCATCTATAATGCCATAGCATCTATAACGCCCTATATACACTCACTGGCCACTTTATTAGGTACACCTTGCTAGTACCGGGTTGGACCCCCTTTTGCCTTCAGAACTGCCTTAATCCTTCGTGGCATAGATTCAACAAGGTACTGGAAACATTCCTCAGAGAGTTTGGTCCATATTGACATGATAGCATCACGCAGTTGCTGCAGATTTGTCGGCTGCACATCCATGATGCGAATCTCCCGGTCCACCACATCCCAAAGGTGCTCTATTGGATTGAGATCTGGTGACTGTGGAGGCCATTTGAGTACAGTGAACTCATTGTCATGTTCAAGAAACCAGTCTGAGATGATTCGAGCTTTATGACATGGCGCGTTATCCTGCTGGAAGTAGCCATCAGAAGATGGGAACACTGTGGTCATAAAGGGATGGACATGGTCAGCAACAATACTCAGGAAGGCTGTGGCGTTGACACGATGCTCAATTGGTACTAAGGGGCCCAAAGTGTGCCAAGAAAATATCCCCCACACCATTACACCACCACCAGCAGCCTGAACCGTTGATACAAGGCAGGATGGATCCATGCTTTCATGTTGTTGACGCCAAATTCTGACCCTACCATCCGAATGTCGCAGCAGAAATCGAGACTCATCAGACCAGGCAACGTTTTTCCAATCTTCTATTGTCCAATTTTGGTGAGCCTGTGCGGATTGTAGCCTCAGTTTCCTGTTCTTAGCTGACAGGAGTGGCACCCGGTGTGGTCTTCTGCTGCTGTAGCCCATCTACCTCAAGGTTCGACGTGTTGTGCGTTCAGAGATGCTCTTCTGCATACCTCGGTTGTAATGAGTGGTTATTTGAGTTACTGTTGCCTTTCTATCAGCTCGAACCAGTCTGGCCATTCTCCTCTGACCTCTGGCATCAACAAGGCATTTTCGCCCACAGAACTGCTGCTCACTGGATATTTTCGCTTTTTCAGACCATTCTCTGTAAACCCTAGAGATGGTTGTGCGTGAAAATCCCAGTAGATCAGCAGTTTCTGAAATACTCAGACCAGCCCGTCTGGCACCAACAACCATGCCACGTTCAAAGTCACTTAAATCACCTTTCTGCCCCATTCTGATGCTCGGTTTGAACTGCAGCAGATCGTCTTGACCATGTGTACATGCCTAAATGCATTGAGTTGCTGCCATGTGATTGGCTGATTAGAAATTTGCATTAACGAGCAGTTGGACTGGTGTGCCTAATAAAGTGGCCGGTGAGTGTATATATATATATTGCACAGTGTGGGACATTCATCTTAATCCAGCCAACAGGTCTAAAGATACACGGTGAAGGATGAGCTTCGAACCTCTTGATTTCCCATTTGGCATGTTGATGTAGCTCAACCTATCTTTTTAGTGGTCATAACACTTTCTATGAAGCTTGCATCTATAACGCCCTATAAGCATCTATAACGCCCTGTAAGTGTAGCTATAAGTCATTGTAAGATTCATTATAACCATGTGTATGCTCTCACAACACCTCATAACCACCTTTATGATACATTGTGTCAATTTAAAACGGATTTATGCAATATAAATATGTCATCATTAGCTTGTTTATCCGTCAAATGTCATAATGCATCATAGCCAACTTGTTTTGCTGAAGTTTTGTAGAGATGCATAATGAGACTTCAGTGCTATTTCACAGTCGTCAACCATAGCCGTTAGTCATTGTAATACAGATTATAGGAGAGTATGGGCGTTATAGATGCAATAGATGCTTATTGGGCGTTATAGATGCTTATAGGGTATTATAGATGCAAGCTTCATAGAAAGTGTTACCCACAATAATAACAGTGAAAAACCCTCTTTGTTGACTATCTTGGGCTACTGTAGAATGTTGGTAACAATAACGGTAAAATATCATCGGTATCACAAAAAAAAAAAAATATATATATATACATATATATGTATATCTCATTGGTGTCACCCGCACTTCACCATTGCGTAAGATAAGACCAAGTGTTATCTTCTTATTATATCACTGATTTTATGCTTTGCTCTATGTGCTGAGACCAAACCCATCATAGGTGCATAGTCTTTTTTTGGGGGGGGGGATTTCACCCCCTTTTTTTTCTCCCCAGTTGTACCCGGCCAGTTACCCCACTCTTTCGAGCTGTGCTGGTCACTGCTGCGCCACCCCCTCTGCCGATCCGGGGGGGGGGGGCCTGCGGACTACCACATGCCTCCTCCGATACATGTGGAGTTGCCAGCCGCTTCTTTTCACCTGAGAGTGAGGAGTTTCGCCAGGGGGACGTAGTGTGTGGGAGGATCACGCTATTCCCCCAGAATAGACCACCACGCCATCCAGACGCCCATTGCATAGTCTTTTAATTGACACATGCCCCATGTAATGCTTACACGTTTATAGAGGCAGAAAAATTAAAAAAATATATATGGAGGGGGGGTCCTTGTCAGTAATGTATGCATTTTTATTTAGTGAATATAAGGATAGCTGACATAGGAACAAGTCAGTCCACCATTCAGTCATTCAATAACTAAGCTAGTCAGTCAGCCACTGAGGCAGTCAGACAGTCAGTTGTGTGAATGATCCAGTCAGTCAGGTAACAGTCTCAGGAAGGTTCTGATGGCTCATGGAAACAGAATATTAAATCATCCTACAAAGTGTCATCCTTGATCACAGGTATCACTTCCTGGTTGCTTCTTCGATGCGTAATACTAGAAACCAAGGCCGGATCTAGGCATAGGCAAACTAGGCAGCTGCCTAGGGTCTAATTGCCACAGGGGGGCCCAGACAGATGGATAAAAACATCAACTTTTGGTCTAAATTAAAAATATTTAACATGAAATATTTTAAACTATAAATAGATAATAATAAACAAAAATACATACCTAACTAATTAACCACATGGCAGTTAAAAGTAATATCGTATGTTTACAAAGTATCAAAATGTGCTTGTTTGGGGGTGGAAGAAAAAAAGAAAAATGCTCTGCCTAGTGTAATCTATCAGTTTCATCCGGCCTTGCTAGAAACATCACATCTTAGCCCTGCATCAATGCTGATAGGATATAGCTGAAGAATATGCCCAAAACTGGCTGCATGAGATTTATTGCTTTTATGCCATTACATAAGAATTGGCCAGCCATAAAAGGCTTTGGCAGGCGCCACACTGGACATAATTATGTACAAACAGGGGCAAACACACACAAACACACACGTCATAAAACATGATGACGCATGGACCCTTTTAACTAACGTTGAGACACTGTCAGACCGCCGCTAGTCCAGCTAGTTTTGATAAGTATGCTTGTCGTCCCAGAAAGCTCATAATTGAATCCCTGCCAAAACCTATTTGGTCTTTTTGCCTTACTCTCTCAACATGTAGGATAAATAGGCCCTGCTCTCGTCCTCTCTTGGCAGAAAACCGGCCTCTGGACGGCACTTCCCTTGACAGAGGAGGGAATGGAACAAATGTGTCATGCCTCTTTCGGTATGAAATACAGACGAATGTCAACTTCTTACACATTTTTGTCAAGTGTGTTAAGTCCCTCATCATTCTCCATAATCCCCTACAAGAATATTACATTACACATAGTCAAATCCTATGAAATTGGTCTAGAAAAGGTTCGGGTAAGAATTAAAAAGTCATGCATGAATGGATTCCCAGAAAATCCATGAAGCTGCTCAGCTGCCAGGACACTTGATTAAAATAAAAAAAATTAACTTTTTGTTTCCAAGGTCTGTCTTGCTTTAACGTCTTGGATATTAATCAGAGGTAACCCCAGGTGGGAGTGCCATAACAGATCTGTCGAAAATGTTCTTTTGAAAAAGTCTCAAAGACTTGAAGAGGCATTAACTCTCAAGGTCAATTTTGTTTGTATAGCCCAATATCACAAATTACAAATTTGCCTCAAGGGGTTTTACAGCAACACAACATCCTGTCCTTAAACCGGTGTGACTGGTTTGGCTCAAACATTGTTTTGCTTCAAGTATGACGTGATCACTTGTTGTGGCATATTCTTTTTTTCTTTTTTTTTGGGGGGGGGGTTTCTCCACAATTGTATCTGGCCAATTACCCCACTCTTTCGAGTCATCCCAGTCGCTGCTCCACCCCCTCTGCTGATCCGGGGAGGGCTGCAGACTACCACATGCCTCCTCCGATACATGTGGAGTCGCCAGCCGCTTCTTTTCACCTGAGAGTGAGGAGTTTCACCTGGGGGACGTAGCGCATGGGAGGATCACGTTACCCCCCCCCAGTTACCCCTCCCCCCGAACAGGTGCCCCGACCAACCAGAGGAGGCGCTAGTGCAGCGACCAGGACACATACCCACAGCCGGCTTCCCACCTGCAGACACGGCCAATTGTGTCTGTAGGGACGCCTGACCAAGCCGGAGGTAACACGGGGATTTGAACCCTGTGTTGGTAGGCAACGGGATAGACCGCTATGCTACCCGGATGCCCGTTGTGGTGTATTCTAACTGAGCCATTTGGCTGAGCAGAGGGTGCTGAGCTCTACCTGGATACTGGAATGGACCCAAACACTTCCATAAGTCACCCAGACTGTCACAAGACGGTCACAAGACTGTCTGCACTGAAATTCCCCGGCTTTTAATAACATGTAATCCTGAAGGTTTGGGGATTTGGACTGCAGTGTAAAGTCTCCTTCTTGTCATCATTATTTATTTATTTTTTGATGAATCAACTGTTTTTCATTTGTTTTTATGTGTTCAGAGTTATTTGCTCGAAGCCGTTGTCTGTGGCGTCACAGCATGAGAAATATTTATGCCAATTATAAACATTCAAATTAAAGTGGCTATCGTCCATGATTTCCTTTCTTTTCAGAGCCAAAACATTAGAAAAACACTTGTGCGTGCAACTTTTTCCCATCCCAGCTTTTCCATTATGACCCCTCCAACTGCTGGACTTGGATTCTGGTGTAAGGAAAACACTCCATCCATTATTCCATCCGCCGCTGGGTGATGGTTCTTTATCATTTGGCAGTCAGATGGTCATTAGCCATTTCCTAAACCACCGCAACTTGACGCAATGCCGCCATAAGGTGACTGTACGCTGACCGTCAGACGCTGGGCATTTGCATACATTTCGCAGCCCACGTCCTCGTAGCAATAGGCTGAGCTGAAAAGAGAGAGGGGCTTCTCCGGCATTGTGAAGGAGTTACATGTTTCCTCTTGAAAGAAGACATCGATAGACATAAAAATTATAAATAATTACAGACATTTACAGATCTAAACTAGCTGCAAGCATCCACGAAATTCAGCAGAGGCAGCATTGCTCCTCTGCTGGCTTGTCTATGAGAAGCATCAGTAGTAGAAGGTGTCATTCTACCTTTTGCACACATTTCCAGAATCTGTCTCTGGTTCAGCTTGCAGCAGAGCGGGTTCTTGCAATATTGTGAGTTTAAAGTTTATTTATGACCTTTGTTGCATCACTCACTTACGGGAAAGTGTAGAGCAGTAAGTGTTTCCCAGTTGAGTGTTGGACTTGTTTGTACACATGTTTTTTTTTCCACTTTATGGGGTTTGGATGTACTTACTAATCCTTGGAGAAAATCCTCATCGTTACTCATTACGGAGGTGGTTTGCACATTTATGGAAAGGATTTTATCTTTGGCCACAAAAGTACAATTGTTTCTGCTTTCCATCTTTTGCTTGAGATATGAAATAGGGTGTTCTGGGAGGACTGTAAGGGGATTTCTCTGTGTGTGTGTGTGTGTGTGTGTGCGTGTGTGTGTGTGTGTGTGTGTGTGTGTGTGTGTGTGTGTGTGTGTGTGTGTGTGTGTGTGTGCGTGTGTGCGTGTGTGTGTGTTCTGAAATTATTCAATCTGTTCATAGGATTACAGCATATAATAGAAAAGGACTAGTGTGACCTCAGGGCCACAGATGCAATCAACCATTAAGAGTGCAGTACATGCATGCATACATACTCTAAATTCCCATAGTAAACCAGCCCATGCACACTGCAAAGACATAAAAAGCACACATTTTCATTTTTTATTTACATGTTTATTTATGTGTGTATGTTTCTTGTTTGTGCTGAATGAATTGAAACAAGCACAACAAAAACACATTGTCAGCCCAGTGTGACTTGCTCCCATACTTCATCATTTATAAGTGGAACTTGAACTTGCAGGTGGAAAATTAACTTGCAGTCATCATTCGAAATAAAAATGTCTCCCCCAAAATAATTTGGGTTTACATGGTTCCCTTTGATTACATTGTCCTTGCGTGCACTTGCATGTCCTCATGCCGTAGGTCAACTCTGTGGTGTGGATATGACTTACATTATATAACATTCACTGCCTCAGATTATTTAAGTCGTACTCAAGCTGTCAGTCTCATTCTGTCAATACTCGTATTAGCAGTAATGCTAATCCATTTGAAAAGGGACAAGGGCCATTAAATCCCTGTTTTGAGCTTCTGTGGCAGGGCTCCTGTGCTGCTTTTATTTCTCTTCTGATATGACTGTACCCGCCAGCTCTCGTGTCACGAGTTTGATTGTTTTTCGTTAACCCGATATCCCTCCCATGTGGGCAGGGAAGACATCTGTTCTCAGTTTCTGGCACTGCAGGATAATGAGTTCACATCTCACTTCCCCTGCCGCAGGAAAAACCGCAAAAATCCCTTCCCAACCATTCCCATATGTCTTAGGAATGGTGGGAATGAAATCACAAGGAAGAGGCAGTGATGACACCCAGAGCCCAGAACTAGAGCCTATCATATTAAAAGAAAAAAAAAGATAAAGTATTTTGACCAAGATTGTAACTACTTTCTTCTTAGTTGTTTATTTCATATGATAGTAGTTTCTAACTGTTCCTCGGGTCTCTGATAATTGCTGGTTTTCTATCTTGCCAGGTATTCCAGCAATTTAACCGAGTGGTGTCCAAATTGGTAATAGATTGTATGTACTTAAAGTATGTAGTGTATACCATGGGGCGTATTATTCAATATGTTTAATGCAATATGCGCCATGCGTTATACTTGGCGGACTCGCATGCAAGCGGAAGTAACCATTTGTAACACCAGAAGAAGAACTTTGTCGCATTTAAATTTGAATAACTGTCGCTTTTACTGTGTCTGTTTCAATTTAGCCCTAGACTTTTATTTATACGAACATATTTGATCGCGACACTGTTTAAAAAGACATGTGAGAATCCCTGTGTTACCTCCGGCTTGGTCGGGCATCCCTACAGACACAAATGGCTGTGTCGGCAGGTGGGAAGCTGGTTGTGGGTATTTGTCATGTTCGCTGCACTAGCGCCTCCTCTGGTCGGTTGGGGTACCTGTTCGGGGGGGGGGGACTGGGAGGAATAGCGTGATACTCCCGCGTGCTAAACCCCCCCCCCGGCGAAACTCCTCACTGTCGGGTGAAAAGAAGCGGCTGGCGAGTCCACATGTATGGGAGGAGGCGTGTGGTAGTCTGCAGCCCTCCCGGCTCGGCAGAGGGGGCGGAGCAGTGACCGGGACGGCTCGGAAGAGTGGGGTAATTGGCCAAGTACTGTTGGGGAGAAAAAGGAGGGGGGGGGGATCCAACCAAAAAAAATTAAAAAAGACATTTGAATTTGCTGACACGGCAGGGGGGAGTAGACCTGGCACAATAGGTGAATGCAATTAACTAAAGCATTCATGATCCAGAGGATCTGAGTCAAGAATTACAGCCTTTCATTGTCCAATCCCTTTTCCTCCACCTCCTTTACAACTATCACGCCTCCGCCAGGAGCTGCAGCTTCTGGCACGTGTGATTCTATTATTAAATGCGGTGCATCAAACCACATAATTCTACCTTGTCAGGCTCAGTCAAGCAAAGAGTGAACGTGTTTGTTCTTGGTTGAATGTGTGTGTGTGTGTGTGTGTGTGTGTGTGTGTGTGTGTGTGTGTGTGTGTGTGTGTGTGTGTGTGTGTGTGTGTGTGTGTGTGTGTGTGTGTCATTGAGAGAAAGGGGTAACAGGTGGGGGAACAGAGACGGAGGTTTTCTTTCCAGAGAAGGCAATGAAACCAGCTCCTTACTGACCTTTTGAGATGGTTTGAAACAACAGACTCGGTTCATTTAGACAAACTTCGGCGTGTGTCTTTGCCCTCCCTTTCTCATTTCCACCGGTTTCACTACCACCTCTGCCGCCCCCCACCCCCCACCCCACCAGAGACACCAGATGAAACGCCACCTGTCTTTGGCTCTTTGCATCAGACTGGATGTACAAGGCTGGGAAGTGGGTCAGGTCTGAATCCTGGTACGGGTGTGTCAAGAGGATCTGGTGGGTACGTGGTGTGATGTTCTTTCTCGACGGACCTCTGAGTGATTTCTTCCCCTGGGGGGGATGTTGACAGTACACATGGCAGACCTCCACCTGCCCTTTTCTGCATGCTTGGTCATTAAAAGTTCCCAGAACACTCATTATTGAAAACAAAGTGTTGTTATCTTGCTGCACTCTGTGAAACAGGAACTTTTTCATCTTGTCCCCCCCCCCCCCGATGCCTAAACAGCCAGGGAAGTTGTCTAATATGAAAACAAGTAAGAGCTTGTATGGGGAAGGTTATGAACATGTCTTTCAAGTGATTTGGTGGCGTGCCAGCGAGCTTATAGCCTTATATTTACAGTCAGGTCTCCAAGTTACATTTTGATAACCTCTTTTTGTCCCCCATTTTGGTAATCTCATCGAGAACCTTGATTTGAAATGCAGTTAATTGTCACCCACAGTGATACTTCACTGCACTTTCTGATGACTCCTCCCGAGTCCTCCAAATATATTATTGATTCTCTGTTCATAATCTGCCAGCTAGTTCAGCGACCACCTCGAGGTGTGGCTGTGGGTCTTAACATTATCCCACAACCCATGTTATTGTCACCGCTTCCATCTCTTACCTCACTGTCTTTTTTTTTCTATAAACAGTACATTACAAATCACTATGTACAAATACAAAATAACAATAAATATCTTTAGTTTGTGTATTCAAATGCAAAAATTCCCCCGCTTAATAGTTTTACACTCACAACGGTCTCCTTCATGTCAACAATGGGATGATGTAACTCTAATTGGTGCATTAGTCAGCATTAGTCATTTTTTCATTGCGCAAGAATGATCCTTCAAACCAGATTCAAACCTATTTGCTCTCTTCAGTTTCCTGACTTGTTCTACTCTACACCATTGAAACAAGGCAGAATTACCTGGGGAAAAAATCTAAATGTATATATATATATATTATTTTTGTGTTTTCAGTTTTGATGTGGAAAATGGCCCATCTGCCAGCTGCAGCCCCCTGGACCCCCAGGCATCTCCTGGCTCTGGTCTGGTCCTCCACACTAACTTCCCTGGTCACAACCAGCGTCGAGAGTCCTTCCTTTACCGCTCAGACAGCGACTATGACCTGTCACCCAAGTCCATGTCCCGAAACTCCTCCATCGCATCCGAACTGTAAGTTCTCGCACCTGCAAACAAACAGTGTTACTAGGCAGATGGTGCATGCATACTCATGTACTATCATGCATACTTCAGGCAGGCATGCACAGTGTTTCCCCCCCTTTTTCTTCCAGGTGTTTTGTTAAACTGTAATCGAATTCAAGCTTATTCATTTACAAATCACAGTTCACCTAATTGCTGACTTCTAACAATTATTAAAAACTTAGCTTCCACTGAAAGTTGTGGTCATTGGCGTCTTTACTTTACACTTCTGTATTATTACTCTGCCATCTAGAGGAGACGGGTAAATCCAGCACAGCTGCTGAATATCAGATAGACTGCCGAGGCCTGGGAACTTCTTCATGGCCAAGTACATCATCATCCTTCCCCTAAGTTTAGATGCAAAAAAAACAGGACAATGGTGCCTTTTCAAAATGGCATTCTAGTAGAGCTAATTGCCTTACAAGGTTGCACCCATTCTTAAATTCATACCCTGTGCTCCCTCCTCTCCTCAAGTCTGTCTCCTCTAAGTGGATTTAGATCAGTCTCGTTGTGTCATGACTAGGGCTGTCTTTAATTACTTAATGCCTTCGTGGCCGCAGCCAATGTGGCAGCAAAAGCTGAACGTAAACAAACAAGAAAGACCTCTTGAGTGTATTTGTGCAAGTTTCTCTCTCTCTCTATCGCTCTCTCTATCTCTCTATCGCTCTCTCTCACTGTCTCTCACTGTCTCTATCACTCTCTCTCTATCTAGCTCTCTCTCTATCTATTTATCTCTCTCTATCTCTCGCTCTCTCGCTGTCTCTCTATCACACTCTCTCGCTCTCTATCGCTCTCTCTCTCTGTCTCTCTCTATCGCTCTCTCTCAATTCAATTCATTTGGCTTTATTGGCGTGACAATTTGTTCATCTGTGTTGCCAAAGCTTTTGATACATCAAAATGTATTTAAATTGAAAAACAAAGTAGAAATAACAGTAAGTGGTAGTAATTACCATTGAAGATCTGCACAATGGCCCATTTCTCAGATATATATTTAAAGGGCTCATTCAACACTTTTAATGATCTCTGCTTAAAGTACGATTTACCTCAGTCTCACTTGTTCCGGTGTCTTCAAGTTCGTAATTACGCTCTCACACATTTCCCATCTTTCCCTCAGCTTCCAGTAGGCTCTCTTGTCTCTCTCCCCAGGGCACATGGCAGGATCTCAGTTTTACATGACCTTATATCGTCCTCGGATCTGAGTTCTCTAGCAGGGGTTAGGGGTAGTTTGGAACAGGAGCTAGAACGTGGTGTGACAGATGAATGGTGGGACAGGGCACCAGCCAGGGTCAACTCTACATCCTCATGTTCCCATTTAAGTTTAATTCAGTTTTAAGGTCTTGCATAGGGTTCATTTTACAAAAGCTTAGTAGGCTGTTTCCAGGCGTGAGTGATACCTGCGATAGATGTGGCTCATCACCGGCGGATCATAGTCGTATGTTTTTCTCCTGTCCAAAATGAGCTGAGTTCTGGTCCCTTTTCTTTAAGATGATAGGAGAAGCCCTCAAAATTACACTGGATCCCTGCCCCTTGGTAGCCATCTTTGGCGTACCCCCTATGCCGACCAGTCTTACCAAGGAAAATTCTGATGTTGTTGCCTCACTCATTGCCGGTAGACGCATTCTATTACAGTGGAAAAGCCCAAATCCACCTTCCGCTACCTCCTGGTTAAAGGATTTAATGTCATTTCTCCCATTAGAGAAGTTGAAGTATTCTTTAAAGAGGCTCAACTGCTAAGTTCTACAAAAAATGGCAGCCTATTATCTCATATGTAAATTCTCTTACCTCTCTGGACCCCATGTGATTATCAATGAATCCATTCCTTGGGGTGAGCATCCCAAGCATCCTTTTTGTTGCACTGACCTCCCTACTTTATTTTATTCCATTTTATCCACTCCCTGTGTGTGTGTGTGTGTGTGTGTGTGTGTGTGTGTGTGTGTGTGTGTGTGTGTGTGTGTGTGTGTGTGTGTGTGAAAAATGTTGTGAAACACTGATCTGTTCTTTGTGTCTAACATATATATATATATATATATATATATATATATATATATATATATATATATATATATATATAAAACACTGGTTTCCAAAAAAAGATCTGCACAGTAAATGAACATTAACACTAACAGATGTATTTGTGTGTGTGTGTGTGTGTGTGTCTTTCTATCACTCTCTATAATGCTCTCTCTCTCTGTCTGTCTCTCTCTCTGGCCTGTTTGTGTGTCTGGAAGCACATGTGTGTGCACAATATGTGTGTGTCAGGAGTTGGGCCAAACTTTGGTAGAAAGAACGAGATGCCTATAATTGGCACAAACCCCCACAAAACAAGACTTCAGATCTAGTCCCATGCTGCAGCAGCATGATGGCTGCCTGTTCAGGTTCTGATGTCTGTGTCTGAGCTCCATGTGTGGGCTTCATGTATGTTAAATCCCTTCATGCTTTTGCTTTTCAACTTCCAGACATGGCGATGACCTGATTGTAACACCTTTCGCTCAGGTAAATATTACAGCATGGACTTCAGTGTCTTACTGCAAAATAGATGTGGTGGTCTTTGTTTAGATTTGCAAATACTATCTGATGAGAGACGTTCCTTTGGTCAAACCAAGGAGGGTTAGAAATTGAATAGAAATAAAATTAAATCAACCATTAAACACCACTGTTAAAAAAAAATCCAAGAACACATTGCTCTGTTTTGGAAATTCACAATTTCATGTAAATTAATGATTACTTCTCAGTGTCTTCAGTTGATGATTTAAGCCATTAATCTTGCTAAACTCTCTCTTATCACTTTCCTCTCGTTTCTTTCCAGGTTCTGGCGAGCCTTCGGAGTGTAAGGAACAACTTCACAGTCCTGACCAATGTCCAATGTGCCTCCAACAAGTAAGTGATGATGAATCAAGATTGCTAACTTAAAGCTTATGTGTGTACAACTTTCTTGTTAATGTGTTGCGCTGAAGTTAGTTACACATGGTTAAATCATTCAAGCGGTGTCAATGCAAACGTTAAGTAATATGCTTGAAGCGCACATTTGGTGCCATTTTAGAGCTCCAAAGCTCAATTATCTGCAAAAGTAGAAAATACCCATCAGGTAAATTTGTACAGTGTGCTTCAAAGCAGAGAAAAGAGGTCATGATAGAAAATGTGCAGTCGTACAGTTAAAAGCAGCCTACGACATCGGTACCAGAGAGTGCCGATACGGTATCTGTTTTACTTGATGCTACGTATTTAAGGAGTACATACAGGAAACACTGGCTACTTGTTATTCACAATGAAGCAAAACTCTAAATTTAGATACAGGTCGAAGTTAATCTTTGACACACAGGGCCAGTGTTGTAATTTCCCTATCGACAGTTTAAATGCTGCTTCAGAGTAGCATCAGTAACGTTTACGGCTATCCCAGGTGGCAGTTATCATGTCACACTTATGCGTCATTCCCAGTGGTAGATTTAGAAACACTTTTAGAACTTTTACAGACTACGTTTGCTAAGTTTATATTTGCCAAACAGGCCAATCTGTGTTGGTCCAATGTAGTCATTTTTTCCAGTGGTTGACGGCCTGCAGTTCCACACAATTGACACACGGGAGCAGCGTTGAGCTTTAGACTGACTGCTAGGAGTTTAACAGTTGAACAAAAAGGTCCTGCAGTGTGCAGCTGTCATGTAAACACACACACCACACACACCAAATCTGGCTTTAAGTCATTTTACCACTTAATTACGGAGCCATGCCAAAGCAGCGTTGGAACTTAAATACATGTTTTTATAATCTCTTGAGAAATAAAAACATAGTTTCCCTCCATGTATCAATGCAATTAGCTAGCTCTTCGTGGACTCCGTCTGTTGTGGTCAGCCTCACTAAACACAAACTCCCAAACTACTCACCCGAAAGGGATGGCTTATTGGTATGTATTGAATGCATTTGTCACGTTCCCCCATTTGCCTGCATTAGTTCTTCTGTGGCCACTGCGGACTATCTTCTCTCAAGAGAAAGCTATTTTCTCTTTCTAGAACCACAAAGGCATACTGTTAGACAAAAGTCATGTCTTGCAAGTTGCACACATCGCCTTGTCTTGCTTTTCATTGGCTGAAAAAAAAAAGTTATGAATTTGGAAAAAAAGTGAGCAAATAAATGCTGTCCGGGGTGGAACAACGGATCATTGCTAGTGGGATGACGCCTCAGTGGCTGCATCTGTATATGATCAATGGAGTTAGAGAGTCAAATTCTGTTCTTTTGCTTTAGATATGTTGTATTATGTATTTGGGGCAGCACAGTGGTCCAGTGGTTAGCACTGTTGCCTCACAGCAAGAAGGTCCTGGGTTCGAACCCCAGGCCGTCCCAGCGGTTGCATGTTCTCCCCGTGTCTGCGGTGGGGTTTCTCCGGGTGCGCCGGTTTCCTCCCACCATCAAAAAGACACGCATGTTAGGGTTAATACTCCTGTCTGTGCCCCTGAGCAAGGCAATGGAAAGAAGAACTGGAGTTGGTCCCCGGGTGCTGCAGCTGCCCACTGCTGCTAGCTGCACAGCTATGCAGATCATGAATTTCCCCACGGGGATTCATAAAGTATATAAAATAAATAGTTAATTAATGTTATATTATCCATTATGATGAATTTTGAATTATGTACACTTAGCATAACGTATGGCAGTAAATGTTGAAGCAAACAGAATTCCTCTCAGGCTTTTGTGGGACACTTTCAATTTAGCACGTTTTCAAATCTTGTCATTTTTAAATTTCCTTTTTTTTTTTCAATGATAGTAAATTCTCTTTTTAAAATCATCATTTCACGGCCAGATTTCCAAGTGTTGGTAATATTATTTTGGTTCGCACCGGAGTTCTTCATATTCTCTTTTAGGAAAATTACAGGCTGGATCAAATCAACTATTGCCATTAACCAATTTATTTAGATTAATTTAGTTTTCTAGCCCATACAGAAAGATACAGCGCAGACAACATGTGTATTTGGTAGCTGTTTTCATGGGAAAACTGTTCTGGTTCTGACTCCAAAATATAGCTTTTCCAGATGGTGTAGTATGGCACGCTCATGCTGGCTGGTGAATATGTACTGTGTTGGACATCCGTCTGTCTCACCCCGTGTCTGCGTATAGGTACCGTATGCACGTCTGACACCCGAAGAAGGAGCAAAGAGCTCGATTCTTGTTCTTCTGGTGACTTTATTGAAAATTCAGCCCGCTGTATTGAATACCCAAAGCCCCTCTGACCTGGATTCAGCTGGCACACATACCAGCTGCACTCATACAAATGCTGGCACACACACACACACATACACAGTGATGTACGCTTGCAAAGACTAGCAGAGACAGATGTGCGGTGTGAGCCTGCCGAGGGAAAAGGTTGAGGTCAGCTTGCCCCCAAGTGCCATGCACAACTGTAATACTATCGGCCTCTTTTCTCATATTGGTGCAAACCACACTGTACTCCCCTCAAGATATAGCACCATATAATACTCACCTCAATATGTAACACAAACCTATTGGGAGATTAATGTGACATAGGGCGTCCTTTTGTAAAACTGATATTCTCTCTCTCTCTCGCTCTCTCGCTCTCTTTCTCTCTCTCCCTCGCTCTCAATTTCTGTTTGTCTTTTATTCTCTCAGGAGGTCTCCTGCAGCCACAACACAGCCGCCCATCACCAGAGTTTGTCTCCCAGGTAGGGAACCCACAGCACTGCCTGGCTCATTGCCTGCAAAAACACATTCAACACACATTGCTGGCGCTGCAGCGCCACCCAGAAACCGCGGTGAGCTGCCGTGGAGGTTGTTTCAGCCCGGCTTTAGCGGCGCTGTGAGGAACCACAATGCTCTGTGCACCCGGCTGATCTAAATCTATCTAAAACACCCCCCATTCCCTTTTACCTGTCTCTTGTTCTGTCACCTGTCTTGCACCCTGTCTTCTTGTAACTCTCTCTCTCTCGTTCTCCCCTGTCTTATAACTTCTTGTAACTCTCTCTCTCATTCTCCCCCGTCTCCCTCCTTGTGTCCGGTGCTCTGGTGTACGTGACCACTTTCACTTTTGTCACATATCCGAGTGCACCCGCAACAGTGTAGTCTAAACTATTTGTCATCGGCTCATTAATGTTGTTCAAACACAACCGCACTGCTAGCACAACACCAAACCAATATCCACACACAGGGGACACACTATAACACACACACACACATACACACAGAGGAGTAGAATTCACTTACAGATCATGTACAGAAAGTTCAGTATTAGTGTGTGTGTGCGCGTGTGTGTGTGTGTGCCTGCTCGTGTTTCTGTGTGTGTCCATGAGATCAGAAGCAGGGGAGTGTGTGAGAGTGCATGGGTGCAGTTTATTTACGTGCGCTTGTGCGTGCACTTGCATATTTGTTTTAAATCTTTCTTCTTTCTTTTTTTTTGTCCGACTTTATACGTGCAATGATGGCGCGACGGCAGCTCGGTGGCTAAACCGAGACTGTTTGAAACGCACGCACACAGAAAAATACACACGCACACAGAATCCAGCGCGAAACCAAACAGAGATAAGAAGGAATTCTTAAATATTGTATATGCACTCGAGCGTGGGGACAGGCATTCTTACTGCAGGGTTATTCTGTGTGTGTGTGTGTGTGTCCGGGGGGGGGGGTGAGGAGGAGGAGGATGTGGGAACCTGGCATAGAATGTGGCTAGAGACTCACGTCAGAATGCAAGATATTCAAAATACAGTGTACTCCTCTGCAGATGGACCTATGGCGAATCCAGCAGTACTACACAAGCCAGGCTGCAAACACGTGTCTGTTTTTAAATCAATGAACTGATGAAAATAACCCCAAAAATAAATCCTTCATTTAGTCCACCTTCTCTTTTCATTTGTGTTTGTCCTCTTCTAATGCAGAGGAATAAGCGGTCGTGGACAGACTGCTGGCACTCGGCTTTTATTTGTTAATCTGTCTGGGTTACCGTCTAACAACATAATAAAATGACCTTATCCAATAAGAAGAGGCCTTTCCCAGACAATAATTTCTTACGGATGGATATTGCAGAAATCTTTAGAGATCTCAATCCCCCCCCCCCCCCCGTAGCGTGCTTTAACTGAACAGGAGCGCTGTTCTAGGTGGGATTCGGTGCCGTGGGAAACATCTTAGGACGCACAAAAAAACCCCCCAAAAAACGTGTATTTTCTCTTTACGGTTCGGTTATATCTGGCTTGACTGGGACTGGGTGGTTCACAGAGTTTTGTTTCTCGGCTCTCAACGGCCAGGAGCAGATCTACGGGGTGGCCTTGGCCACCTTCGGTAAATACCTGACCCACCCTGTTGCCACCCACCGTCTATATATATATATATATATATATATATATATACATTTCTTTTTTTTATTTTGTGTTAGTGGTCAGGTCATGTGATAATAAAGACTTCAGGAAAACTTTATTGGTCTCAGATCAGCATTCCTACAATTTTTACAAGAGGCCCTATGAGCCCAGGCCCGTGTGCCTCGATATTTACACAGACTCGTTTCCGGATTGTTCATTACTCTGCAGCCGCCCGAGCTACCACGCAAAAATGAAGGCGCCTGCAGAGATGGCGTGGATAGGGCAGAGAACTGCAGAGAAAGGGAAACATGAGCCCGTACGGACGACCGAAACAGAGACATTTGCTTTTTTACACCCATATGTAGTTGACTGTGTCGTTACTTCTAAGTGTTCTTGGTTTTGGTTACTGTGAATAAGCGAACAGCAAGAGAAGGTGTGTTTGTGTAGGCTATCGTGTTTATATGTGTGTGCATTTGAGCATGTTTATGTTCGCAGTTCTGCCATAAGCTTGCATTTTTACAGTGACGTACATTGTTGAGTGTGTTGACATGTGCACGTGGGTGTGTTTGTATGTAAATGTATGCATTTGTGTATGTAAATGTAAATGTGTGGGTATATGTGTGTATGAGTATGTGTCTGTATGGGGTTTGGGGAGGTGTTCCTGTGGCTGTGATTGACGTCAGAGTGCCTGTGTGTGGCTTCTGTTGACTTCCTGTTAAGGCAGATGGACTGACTTTTCACTTCCTGCTGCAGAACCGCAGCTCATCAGGTGCTGTGTGCGCGCACGTGCACCGCGCGCGTGTGTGTGTAAACCTATGACGGGTAATGTGACCTTTTTATGTCAGGGCAAACAAGGTCGTTAATGAGTTAAAATCATCTTTATTCATATTGCAGTTATCACTATATTCAACACATTCCTGACTGACTACAGGGGGTTTGGTGGTGAAGGTTTCAGTAATTTCATATCTGTAATAATTTTATACCTATAGAAGAAAATTTAAACACTTGCCAGGACGATATCTTTAATCCCCAAAGAGTAGAACCAGCCTCAAAATTGAACTCGTGTATGGAGGATTTTGCTCATTTTGATTGGGTTTTTGCTGGCTTCCGTTTTGCCCAGGTGCTCTGGCTCAGTACAACACACTTCACAAACACATCCGCCGACTGTTTGGATCCCCAACCACTGGTGCAGCAAGGTTCGTATTGGAAAGTTGCTCGGTTCACTTTTAATTACGACTCCGACAGAAATCTTGCAACGAAACGCCGACGGAAAAAGCATCATCCGCAAACAAGACCTGAACGAATGAACAGCTGAAGACGGGTGAACAGCTGAAGACGGGTGAACAGCTGAAGACGGGTGAACAGCTGGAGACAGGTGAACAGCTGAAGACATGTAAACAGCTGAAGACGGTTGAACAGCTGAAGACGTGAACAGCCGAAGACAGGTGAACAGCTGGAGCCATGTGAACAGCTGGAGATGTGAACAGCTGAAGACAGGTGAACAGCTGAAGACAGGTGAACAAATGGAGACAGGTGAACAGCTGAAGACAGGTTAACAAATGGAGACAGGTGAACAGCTGAAGATGGGTGAACAGCTGACGTGGACCCCTGCAGTTTAGTTTAGCTTCACGGCTCCCGGGTCACATCCGCATTTCTGATTAGGTAGCTGCCGAACACCCCCCATGAAGAAGGGAGGGAAAGAGAGGAAAACGAGAGAGATGTCCTTTCTGCTCTCCGCCGGTCTCATCTGCATTCTCTCTCTGTACCCCCCCCCCCGGTCTGTTACCCGGTCTCTCTTCTCTTTCTCTATCGTTTATCTGTTTGTCTCTCTTTCTCAGAGGAGGAAGGCAGGAAGTGTGGGGCAGGAAGAGAAGATCAGATTGTTCCTGTTTTGCTGTCTCTTAACTGTCGTAACTTGACGGAAGCCAACAGGAACTGTGTGGATGAGGTATGTGTGTGTGTGTGTGTGTGTGTGTGTGTGTGTGTGTGTGTGTGTGTGTGTGTGTGTGTGTGTGTGTGTGTGTGTGTGTGTGTGTCAGCCAGCAGAAAAATAGGATGCAGAGAGACAAAGGCCTATTGTCTGTGCCCACACACTGCACAAACATGTACGTGCTGGCATAATGATATAATACACACACACACACACACACACCTTGGACGCGTATATGAAAAGCTGGACTTGTTGTACCCTCAAGTCTCAAGGCAACGTCAGTGGCAGCTGATGGGTACATACAACTGAGTCAGTCATGTCAACTGCATATTTTGGATTGTGTTTTTGTAGGTTTTCAGCCATGTTCTTTACATCACAAGAGATCATGAACATGAAGTCACGGCCATAGTCGCCAGCCGAAGCATATTGGAAGTTGAGCCATGTTGTCTCACTGGCTTTCTGTCACATAACTGAGCAGCTTTTTCTCTTTAACAATTTTCATTTGATTTTCACAAGACATTTTCATGCACATACACATATATATGGAACTGCAGAACCATCAATGCATTAGTACACATATATCTATCCATACATATTATTCATAATACACACATACATATAGAAAAAAGAAAATAAACGACAACAAAAAGAAGGGGGGGGTTCTCTGCCGTCTCAACCTAACTCTAATCTTCCTCACTGAGTGGGTATTGTAAGCTCTTCTAATATTCGAAAAAGGAGGTCCAAATCTTCATAAACTTTTGTTTAGAATAATTGAGCGAACTTTGTGTTGTATACCTCAACCCTTCCAAGAAGAATGTTTTGGGCAGCGGGGGGCAACGAGGTGGCCAAATAAACCATACAGGAAACGGTTCAAGGACCAGTTTAAATGACACTTTTACTGTTTCCGGTGGGGAGAATTCATCTGACCCATCCTAAGCCCACTTGTTTGGTTCCAACATGGCTCCGGTCCCTCCTAAACCCTTAACTGTTATTATTCTCAATGGAGCGGGAATAACTGTGGCACAGAGTGTACATACCGTGTTTGTCGGCACGTGGTGTTCTTTTTGCTCAGAGGCGGGACTTTCCGTAAATGTTTTCGTAAATGTTTTCGTCGGGCTTGTCAATCAACACTGTTGTTAACGCTCTTTCTCAGCTTCGTCGGCTCTTATCAGAATCTTCCGACTTCGGCATGCCATCACACATGCCTCAGTGTAGGAAAATTACAGCGCTGTTGTTTTTCATGGTGCGGCGATGAGAGTACCAGACTGGGCAGCTGATCACTGGAGATGAAGGCCGGTCAACAATAGGATGCCTGAGATGTGCATGTGCAGAGAGCTGGCCTTGATTATGTACGTATCAGACCCAGGATTTACATAATCCTGTGTACCAGTTGCATCTTCATGCGTTGCCAGTGTTTGCCAGATTGGAGCAGACATGTGGAGTTATTTTATATAATGAGATGGGTCATAGCGGGACCAGGAATTTTTCGGCCTGTTTGCATTAGAGAGATACCTTCATGCTGTTTCTGAGCACATTTTTAACCTGGGTGGTTTGAATTACAACTGAGGTGGGTGTGGTTTTATGATTTTGTAGCTATTGGCTGCTGAAAGTCAGGGTGGTCGTGTGGGTGTGGCTGGGTGGGCTAAACATCGGGGCTAAACCGCTTGCTGTAGTAGAAAAACGAGAAATTCACTGGTGATGGATAGATAAATAGATAGATAGATAGATAGATAGATAGATAGATGGATAAATAGATAGATAGATAGATAGATAGATAGATAGATAGATAGATAGATAGATAGATAGATAGATAGATAGATAGATAGATAGATAGATAGATAGATAGATAGATAGATAGATAGATAGATAGATAGATAGATAGATAGATAGATAGATAGATAGATAGATAGATAGATAGACAGACGGATAGATAGATAGATAGATAGACAGATAGACAGGCAGACAGGCAGGCAAACAGACAGACAGACATAGATAGATAGATAGATAGATAGATAGATAGATAGATAGATAGATAGATAGATAGATAGATAGATAGATAGATAGATAGATAGATAGATAGATAGATAGATAGATAGATAGATAGATAGATAGATAGATAGATAGATAGATAGATAGATGGATAGATGGATGATAGGTAGGTGGATAGATAGATGGATGATAGGTAGGTGGATAGATGGATGATAGATAGATAGATAGATGGATGATAGATAGATAGATAGATGGATGATAGATAGATAGATAGATAGATGGATGATAGATAGATGGATGATAGATAGATAGATAGATAGATAGATAGATAGATAGATAGATAGATAGATAGATAGATAGATAGATAGATAGATAGCAATACGGCTAGCAAGATCGATAATAAAGTCTCAGCAAAACCAACTTCAACTCGAACTAGCAAGGAAGCAGGGGGGTGCGTCTCCGCTTCTATAGCGTCCCGCTACGGACACGCCCTCTATGCTAATGGTAATTCGTGACGTGGCAGGTTACCGCATTTTCGCCAACCGGAAATCGGTTGCTCGGCCGCCGATAACTCTCCTCCGGCCTTAAATGTGATTTTTTTAGGGCTACCATTTGTCATCGATCACATCCACACGCCGTACATCGGTTAACAACAGGATAAGTCAGATTTTGATGCAAGTGTCTCTTTAAGCAATTCAAATTCCACAAAAGGTAAGACACGACTTCCTGGTGACTATAAGACACGACTTCCTGTTGACTAAAGTCCACTGAAGTCACATCACACAGCAAACATTTATGGGAAAGCTTGAACTATTCTGGCCCTATCCATACACGTACCTTGCCTTGTGTGTGTGTGTGTGTGTGCGTGTGCGTGTGCGTGTGTGTGCGCGTCCCCAGCTAATCACTTGCGTAGATAGGTTTCAATGAGTCCATTGTGGAGATGTTTTTGTGCGAGGCCATGCGGGCCCCCGTGACATTTTCCCAAAGAGAAGCCTGATGGGTTATTTCAGAGCTTGTGCTCGAGAATTGGTGTTTGCTTAACATAACACAATGGGCCCAAGTGTACAGGCGAAGGTGCTCAGACAATGCAGAACTGTTACACAATAGAGCAAAGAAACATTGCGCAGGCGTGTGCAGAATATCCTAAACATACACATACGGGCAAAGCCACAAAGCTGATGGTGTGACCAGCACCGCCACAGTCTTTTCAGTCTGCCTGCCGTCGGCTCTCTTCTCTCTTCATATCTCTCTATCACCCTATTCTCTTTTCTGAACACTCTCTCTGTCTATGTCTTACTCTCTCTCTGCCACACACACACAAACACACAAGTACACACACACACACACACACACACA
Organism: Lampris incognitus; assembly: GCF_029633865.1. NCBI lineage: Eukaryota > Metazoa > Chordata > Actinopteri > Lampriformes > Lampridae > Lampris > Lampris incognitus. Next base: position 68,296,478 of record NC_079213.1, on the reverse strand, counting down.
ACTAGAACATACTGACCCTGTGCAAAATCAGTGTGAGTGTATAATAAAACACAAAGAGAGATAAAGATAGTCCCTCGCTGTATTTGTTCATCTTTGTTTTGGCTGTTCCCTGTGCGAACATAGTGTGTTCACCTCAGCGAAACCCTGTTTTCCCCGTCTCGGTTACGCTGTTTTTAACACCCGAACGACCGGGATTTCACCCCTACCCGAAACGACCACGGGCGTTCAAAATGGTCACCGTTTTTTTTAACTCTATATTCTGTCAAGATAAATACCCGACTGAGATATTAAAGCATTACATATGTCAGTTAGGAAACGGCTGACACCAAAATTAACATTTATTTTTTTTTATAAATTTATTTCTGATTTTTCCCTTTTTTCTCCCAATTTAGTGGCCAATCGATCCCTATTTTAATTCAAACACCCACCCTCGCACTGTGTGCGTTCGCCAACTGCATCTCTCCGGCCGGCAGTCTCGAAGGAGACCGCCTCGCCACTTTCGTGACAAGGCGACTCCAAGCCGAACCACTGTTTTTCCGACACACACAGAGACGCATTCACGTGACGAACACAAGCCGACTCCGCCCCCCTCCCGAAGACAGCGTTGCCAATGATCGCTGCTTCGTTGAGTCTGGCCATAGTCGGATCTGACGAGACCGGGGCGCGAACCCCAGTCCCCAGTGGGCAACTGCATCGACACAGAGCCGATGCTTAGACCGCTACACCACCGCGGACCGACCAAAATTAACATTTTAACAACTATAATATTGTTTTTAAACAGTTTAAATGTCAGAGAGACATGGTCGAACTTGAATAGCAAAATTGAAAAAGTGAAAATATGACCTGAAAAACAGAATGGGAAACACATATTGCTAATCTAACAAACATAACAAGACCTATAAAACGTGACATGTAAAAAAAAAAAAAAAAACAGAACTGAAAATAACCATTGAAACAGTCCCAAACATTTGGGTGGTCAGAATGACTGCCACGGTTTTTAAACTCTAGTCTGTCAAGATAAGCACCCAGTTGAGATATTAATCCATCACATGTTAGTATGTCTGTTATGAAACTAACTGACACCAAAATTAACATTTTAACAACTTTAATACTATTTTTCAAACAATTTAAAATGGCCACTGTCCAGCGCCTGTACATGCTGCAACACCTCGGCAGTAGTCAAGGTGCGTCTGAAACGGCGTCTGTAACCAGACATGTTGGAAATAACCAAAAATCAAGTTTAGACTATTACTCTTCACTGAAGAACACTAGTTTTTCTTCTAGGGCAGAGCAATGAACGTCACGAAGGAAATGATGCAACCGAAACGCATCATAAATAGTGACATGACGCGTGAAAATTATGAGCCGTCTTTTTTTTTTTTGCAATTGATCCAAAACGAATTTTAATGCAAATACATGCAGTTTTAGGAGCATTCACAGAGCGACAGGTCTGTATCTCTTTTTTCCGCAAAGTTATTAAACTTTGAAAATCCAAAACCGTCAGAACGGCGGCCTTGGTCGTTCTAGAAATGAATTTGCTAAGTTATAACTTGGAGAAGTTGCGTTTAATGTTTTGGGAATTATTCAAACAACTGTGAGCTATTTTCATTCAGAATGTCGAACAACAACCTCAGCTTACCCTGTGACCTTTGGCCTCAATGACCCCCCCCCCAAGACTTAATTTGCGGTGAGTTATAACACCAAATCTAACAAACTGACTTTACTAGTTTAGCAAATAGAACATTCTTCCTAGAAACCCTCACATAGGAGTTTGTTCTGAAGGACCGAGGCACGGAAGCAAGAAAATGACCTTTTCAACAAATTCAATTTTGTAAAGGCGAAGTATAATAGTTCCTGTCTGTCGCAGTGCAGTACCTCATCAGTCTCTTTAAGAGTGTTATTTAATGCAGGCCATCCTCAGTCAGCCCAGCGCTCCCTGGATAAACAGCAGCCTTGTGCGTGCAGGAATGCATCAGAGGAGGTCACACAGAGGAGAGAGTGAGAGAGAAGGGCAGAAGGGATGAAAAGGGCAGAGGCAGAGCGATGAGGTGAAAGGTAGGCAAGATAAGAGAAGGGAGACAGATGGAGGAGGAATGGGCTGGAGATGTTTGGAGAGGAAGGCGGAGCGGGAGAGCAGTTTGAAGGTGAACGGGGCAGCCGGGTAGCACCCGTCAATAGCGGCGAGTTGAGGAAACCAAAGAAATCAGCGGGGCTCTTCGGTTGAACTTTTCCTGTGAGAGCCCCGGAGGTTTCCGTTTATTCAGCAATAAACTGTGTCTTAATTTGGTTAATTTTTATTTTTCTTTATTCCACAATCAAATGTGGATTCCAGTCTCAGTTGGTTCGCCAGCTGCTCTCATTGATAAAAACCATCATCAATATTTAAGTGAAAAATACTCAAAATATAAGCAGAAATCCTTCCTGAAGGCTTACATGCTTCTAGTTGGGGTTTTTTTAATGCATGGATATACAAACACTACACACCCCCGCCATGAGCATGACAACATGCCGAATTAGCACATAACACAACACTGTCTTTTCATCGTATAGCTCTGTAATGGTGTATAACTGCATGCTCTCAGCGGTGAATTCTTTAATTTTTTAATTATTTATTTACACTGTATACAAACACAATATGTACATAAGCAACCACACAAGAAGATATTTGTGTGGACCTTTATTTAACGGGGGTCCCATAATAGGCTATCATGTGACAACACCAGCTAAAAGCCAGGCCTTCAAGCAGCAGCCGTAACTCCCCCCTTCATAGTGCACCTGTCTGGGGCTTCTCACTGACACAACCCCTCTCTCCAATTTAAGGTAGCTGTCTGCCAGGGTGAAGAGTGAGGTTCATTTAACCAACTCAAGCATGTGCTTGCGTGCACACACACACACACACACACACACACACACACACACACACACACACACACACACACACACACACAAAGTATGTGTATGCGCGCACACACATGCACAAACATGCAAGCGGACAGCTGATAGGTGACGGTTGGCATCCCCCTAGGAAACATACACACACACACACACACACACACACACACACACACACACACACACACACACACACACACACACACACACACACACACACACACACACACCCGCATGCACGTGTGCAATGCTTGGTGACCCAGTCATGGATTCGGGCCAACTTTGTGGTCTTTCAGTGGGTGTTACTTATTAGACGTTACCCATTAGTAAGGGGTATTATGGCAGGGCTCACTTGTGAAAATGCCACAGCCTTCTATCTATCACCCATCTCTCCCCCGCCGCGCCAACCCGCACGTCCACAAAATGCCAGCACGCAGAGTTGCCACGGCAGCAGCTCCTTCGTTTCGTTCCAGCTCCCCCTCTGTTCTGATCAGAGCAGCACTGACCCCACGCTCCACCCTGTAATCTTTCCCCTTCCCAAGGTGTGATACTATTGGGAAACTTAAATACTTGGCCCCGTTTTTCCCCTCTCTGTTGGTAGCCGATGCGGTTTGGCACGTCCATGCCTGGATGTCTGGTGTTACCTGCTGGTTTTACTGCTTCCCGCTCCTTGCTGCTTTAACAGCCTCGGTGGGGCCGGCAAAAAGACAAGCGGTGTGGCCTAGTCATTAGGCAGAATGAGAAATACTAGATTACACAAGGCTGCACTGAAGCCTCTACGAGGAAGTTTTCACTGATTATTTATCGGCCTCGGGTTTGATTCCATCTTTACGTGACCGGCGTAAGCAAATGAGGCCATCAGCGAGAAGATTAGACGTTGTTATATAATGATCCCAAATGCTTGTCTCCGGGTCAGATCCCCACGAAATCTGATAAAATGATTTACAGCACACAGACGGGATACATAGCCACAATTAGACTTGCATTACCTCACTGCTGTATATTCTTGCAAACACCTGTTTTTTTTCCACAACACCCCTACATCGCACTCTCCGCAGCAAACACACGAGCTACCAGAGGGCGAGTGTAGAGCTTTGCAAAAATGAAGCCGTTCCTCGGCAAGACACTATCATTTTTGTCCGTGGCATTGGTCAGAAGTTTTGCATCAAGGCCTGATGCCAAAGTTGGCACTAATTTTGTTTGGCGAGCAATTTCCATGAGCAAAATATGCTGGCTTTAAAAAAAAAAGAAATCCAGATCCCTTTTGAATGGTTAAATTCTCAGAGACAGACCGCTCTTAGACTGAAGCGAACAGCGGCGCCCCCTATCGTCGAGCCCATAAGGAATCCAGGCGCCGGAGTCATCTGGTCACTAGGTAGCTGAAATCTTAGACGGGGGCAGAGATTGTGTGTGACGTTGAGAGGGTTTTAGTTTCCTCGCTGGAGCTGCTCAGCCATCTGACGGGAAAGGCTGCGATATTTGAAGTAGAATTTCCCCCTGTGATTAAGTGCTACCGTTCTTGGAAAGGTGAATAAGCGGGGTGTTTTTGTGTGTGCCAGATAAAATGTTTTGTTTGTGCAGGATTTTGACTGACTAAGTGAGTGCTCCTTCAGGAAGGTCTCTGTATGAGTTGTGCCGCGAGCAGCGTGGGTACAGTGTTGGACTGTGTCGGTTTGACTGTGTGTTCATGTTGAGCAACAGCAGGAACAGCCAGGTAGACACACGGTCAGTCAGAGAACAGCACCTGATACCGTGCACTTGTTGCAGGTCATTTCTGGCATTAAATAAAGACGCGATGAAGAAAAAAGATTTCTCATTTTTGTTCGACAGAGTTTGTTAACTTTGCCTCCCAGCTATACACGAACGTCTTGCACGGGTTCAGCGGCACAGCGTTTCTGCTTAGATGCGGTCCCTGTGCAGGTTAACACAAATCAGATCGGCTCCAGTGGCGCGGCGGGCCTGTGAGTTCTGGTGTGTGCGAGTGTGTGTACATGTAGGCCCTAAAGACACCATCTCACGAGGTGAGCCCCGAAAGGCTGCATTCACAAACGCCGCTAACTTCATAGCGGTCCGGGAGAGATCGCAGATCTAGTCCCTTATCAAATATAGAGCTTTGAATTCATTATAGTAGATTATTTATCTTTTAAAATGCATAATCAGCTGTTGTGGAACTGACTGTTAAATATGGAATTATGAAATTGTCTGTTGTGAGAAATATGTGTTAAATCATTGACTTTGTGTGAACAGTAATCTTTGTCGTAGTCTTTTGCCACTGCCACCTCGAGAGAGGAACAGGCAGCGGGAGTAAACCCCTACAGAAAATCAGCGCCTACAGTGCTGTTGTTTTTTTTGTTTTTCTTGCCCTTTTGTGGCGTCGTGTGTGGCTGCCGCTTCCCCCTCTCGTAGCCCCCCTTCCCATCCACCCCTATATGTCTGTGTTATGTTTATCTGTTGTCTTGTTTCACCCTGTTTATTGTGAAGCACTATACAAGATTGATTTATTATTATTATTTATTATTATTGTTTATTATTAGTAGTAGTAGTAATTACGAAGAAAAATACAGTTGTGTAATTTGTTTCCAGCTGTGTCAGTCTGTCCTCCTGCATATATCAAGAGTTCTTTTCATATCAGTGACTTCCTGTAAAAAAAATACACTCTACTAAACATGCATCTCCCAAAAATCAGCTTTATTCAGGAAAAAAACGTTCATTTTTTGCTATTGAAATTAGGAAAAGAGGCTTTAAACACTGGCAGTGTTAGTTTTTTTATTATTATTTTTATTTTCATCTTGCCCCCTCAGACATGCAGTGAATAAAACTCCAAACACTGATCATGTCAGATTTGTGTCATGTATTCTCTGCACCACTGTACTGTATCGCCTCTCATTTCGCCTGTATATAGTCAGTCCTTGTGTGTATATCTGAAGAGTGTTGTGTTGTTATTCTGTGTTATGTACACTTTGAGAGCCACGAAACTGGAGTCAGATTCCATGTATGTGCAAAAACCCACGTGGCCATTAAACATGATTTGCTTTTCAATCAACACAAAGTGGGCCATCTGAGGGAGAATGAGATAGTTATTTCTCAATATTACACTTCAGAGGATGTAGGTAATGTCTCAGAGAGAGAGAGAGAGACACACACACACACAAACACACACATAGTGAGAGCAAGCGAGACAGACGGTGAGAGAGACACTGAGAAACAGTGAGAGAGAGACAGTAGACAGTGAGAGAGATGAGAGTGAGAGAAAGAGAGAGAGCGAGAGACAGCGATGAGAGTTAGAGAACGCGAGTGAGACACTGAGAAACAGTGAGAGAGACACAAACTGAGAGAGAGGCAGTGAGAGACGAGAGAGAGAACGAGAGAGAGAGCGAGAGACAGCAACAAGAGTGAGAGTGCGAGACAGAGAGACACTGAGAAACAGTGAGAGAGACACTGAGAAACAGAGAGGCAGTGAGAGAGACAAGAGTGAGAGAGTCTCTCTCGCTCTGTCATTGTCTCTCTCTCTCACTGTCTCGCTCGCTCTCTCACTCTCGTCTCTCACTGTGTGTGTGTCTCTCTCTCACTGTTTCAGTGTCTCTCCTTCTCTCTATTTCTCAGTGTCTCTGGAGAGACACTGAGAAAGAGACAGTGAGAGAGACACTGAGAAACAGTGAGAGAGAGAGATGAGAGTGAGAGAGAGCAAGAGAGACACAGACAGTGAGAGAGACAGTGAGATAGACCTGAGAGCGAGAGAGACAGTGAGAGTGAGAAAGGCAGAGACAGTGAGAGAGAGACTGAGAGACAGTGAGAGACTGAGAGACAGTGAGAGAGAGAGAGAGAGAGAGAGAGAGAGAGAGAGAGAGAGAGAGAGAGAGAGAGAGAGAGAGAGAGAGAGAGAGGGCCAGGTAGTCCATGACCTTGTCGTCATCTCTATTTGATTTGAGCAGTCAGCTGCAGGTCCAAAATAACTTTATTTGACGGCTTGCATCATGATGAGGCCCAATGATCGTTTGTTTATTGCTGAATCCAACTGTAGGATACATATATATACATATATATATATATATATATATATATATATATATATATATATATATATATATATATATATATATATATATATATATATATATTCATTCATTCATTCATTGTCTTGATGGTGGAGTAGGGAGTTGTTGTTTCTGACAGTATACAACACTACAATAACGATGCCAAGCCACTCATTTCAGAGCAATTAATAGAAACAGATATCCTCGGCACGGCTATAAAAATGAGGGCCATGGTCATTTGACATGAATCTTTATCAAAGTTTTAATTTATAGCTTAGCCTTTACTTAACCAGGAGAAAGTCTCACTGGGTTGGACATCTCTTTTACAAGAGACACCCGGCCAAAAGGGCAGTAGTAAACAGGTTATATCCATAGGCGGAAAACCCAGGGGGGGACGGAGACACGACCCCCCCCCCATCTTGGGAAAAATATGATATATCCCTCCAATATATCACTATAAACATAACTATGTAATTTCAATAATATGTATAATACACAGCGAAAGCAGCTGTGCTGATTATAGACACTTGATAGTGCATATTTAAGTTTCAAAAGATCACGATCCCCCGCCCTTTAACATCCCAATGGTTTGATCGTCCCCTTCAAAGTTGATATCAGATCTTCGGCCCTGGTTATACCAAGGCAATGACAGCACGTGGAATTCTGCTACACAAGAACATCAGTTAGAAACATGGCGACACTAAAAAAAAAGGTGTCCTATAATGCTACCGACTAATGACGGTGAATCTATACTCTGTTATTCAATGCAGAGATGCAATTTAAACATTTTCATCTTCATCCCCCAACCTCCTCAACTGAAAATATTGACTTGGGAGGATCATTTTCTTCATATTAACGAGGCCAATGGCTGATATGTCATTTGACCTTTTCACATGCATCTTTCTTCTAACGTCAATATTTGAATAAAAGGCTGCTGTTCTTCATGTGGTCAGAAAAGCATAATGCCAGCCCTCTTCATCTTCCAACAAATCCCCACTTGACCTCAGACCCACAGAGGTGTTTTTGTATTTGAAACAAAAATCCACATCCTGAGATGAATTTAAAAGTGAACATAGTCCAAATCCCGCTGAGCAGGGAGGGTCTGGGGCACAGCTCTTGCCAAGGGGCTATTCAGACAACATTAGCGTGCCCAGGCATCGCATGCTCTCATGCCCGTGTGATCTGTGTGAGTGCGCCTTGACAAAGAAGGGCTTTTATGGGGGTATTTTTTTGCTAAATCTTTCAAAGGCCCCCAGACCTGCGTCAGTGTGAGCGCCGACACCCCAGGGGATCCCTGTTCTTTGGCATGGGAGAGTGACAGAGAGGGGAGTTAGTGAGGGAAGGCAGGATAGAGGGAAGGAGAGAAGCGGTTCAATAGCTGGGATAAGCCCTTTTTCTGCCTGAGAAAACAGCAGATTTATAGCTGGACTTAGATTCCAGGTGCATTCTGTCTGCATGTGTGTGTATGTGTGTGTGTGTGTGTGTGTGCGCGCGCACCTTTCTGTACTGTGTATGTTTGCACAGATGCATGAAAATGACAGTTTCTAAAGTCATCAGTTACATAGCTGTGTGTCTGCATGTGTTCATGAATGTTAATGTATATGAGTTGTGTGTTAATGTATGTGACTGTACATTCAGAGCTCGGTATGTGTTATGGGTGTAATGGGTACACGGGTTTTTCGGCTCAGCGCCGAACGAATGCAGCGTTGCTTTAACCGCTGCACATGCAGAAGTTTTGTGACTGCAGGATTTAATTTAAAACTTCGAGCCTCCCCCCCGCCCAACTTTTGCAAAGGGCCGGATGTTGTACATTCAGCCACCCTGCTAAGCATGCGCGCACACACACACACACACCCCAGAGAGATAGCTGGTGATTTAGTGCAGCGCAGCCTCGTAGTTACGGTGAACGCAGATAGACCAGAGCTTCGTGCCAGCAGATCTGCCCTTTCTGCAAACAATGCAGATGGGGGGGGGGGGGGGTACAGTGAATCTCAGTACAAGCTCGGATTGTTGCAGAGCCCTAACGTGAAGCTGAAAGCTGCTAATGTGAATACAAGTACACTACAATTCAAGTATAGTTAATTTTCTAGATACTGCACCTTTATTTGATCATATTTTCTATTTATTTGAGAGAATATTTACTTTGATTTACTTTCAAGTAAATTTTGCCTTTTTTTAGTAGGTTGCAACAGTAATGACAGATTTTTTTGGTATTTAAGGAAGAAAACTATAGGATGTTCAGTAAACCACTGTTTCATTAAAAAAAATAAGCAATTTTATGCTTTGTTACTTCCCCCCTACTGTATCGAAAACGTACCGAATCGTGACCTCACAACTGAGGTACATACTGAACAGTGATTTTTGTGTACTGTTAACATCCCTAGTGTGTGTGTACACACATGACACATGAAGAAGTCCCTCTTGTCCCGCTGGCACGTTTCCTCATTAGTGTCACAGTCATAAGCATAGACTTCCTCTGACAGCAGGTGTCTCTCACACACACACACACACACACACACACACACACACACACACACACACACACACACACACACACACACACACACACACACACAAACATACAGGGACTTCATACACAAATACATCCACCAAGCCACACACAGACTGTCCTCCAGGTGTTGACCCCCCCAGCCCCCTTACTTCAGTAGTCCATCCATCTCTCTCCAGGGACAAATGAGTTCCTATGTATGACAGATGGACAAAAGAGCAGGGAGGCCTTGATCTATGGAACAAACCTCAGCAGGACAGCACTGCCATTTCTCTGTTGAGGTCATATGAATGACCTCAGATGCCAATTTGCACACATGTCCTGCATCTAGTCTTAGATGGAGGAATATTCTATATTTTGAACAGTAGGAAATTGATTTGAGAGTTGAGGTGTTTATATTTCTACACGGTGCCAAGTGGACAACACTAGGCAACCCTAGACAACACTACCTTCACTCTGCTTTTTCATGGAGGACATCCAGGGACCGAAATTAACACTTGCCACCCGCCAAATGAGAGTAGATTTTCTGAGTGGCGAGTAAATCTCAGAAGTTTACTCGCCACATGGCGAGTAACAAAAAAAGTGAAATCCAACCACTTAATCCCCCCTATCTCTTTCGTTCTCTCTCTCTCCTTAGCAACAGCAATAACAAAGCAACAACAATAATTAACCAACCAAAGTGCATTAGAATAATAACATAGCAACAACAATAACAGAAATTAACCAACCAAAGTGCATTAGAACAATAACATAGCAACAGAAATTAACCAACCAAAGTACATTAGAACAATAACATAGCAACAACGATAACAGAAATTATCCAATCAAACTGCATCAGAATGTTGCTAGACGCTACTGGCGGGTAACATTACGCACACACTCGAGAGGAACAACGACAGCAGCATCCGTCAAACTCGGTACTAGCCTACTCTATTCTTTTAACTAACGTTAGCGAGCAACACCAGTTACGTGGCGATATTTAGAAGGCGCAAAACCACCATCAAAAAGACAACCATGCCCTGAAGAGGAGGAAGAAGCCACCATCACCACTAAACCGAAAAAAATAAAGTTTAGTGAAAAGTGGAGGGATGACGATAAAGGAGCTGCAAGAGGCTGGCTGGTGTATAATGCACAGACCGTGATAATGAGTTGCTCCGTCTGTCGCCAGTATGCCAAAAACCATAGCAGTCCATTTGTCATCAGTAACAAGATAATGAAGGTAGAAAATATCAAGGAACATGAGACCTCCAGATGTCACATTACTGTATGAATGCCTCTCAGGCTCAATCGGAGCCTTTCCTCGCGACATCCTCCGTAAAGGTGATAATAGCCATGTCTGAGCAGACCAGCATGAAAATGCAGAACATGTTTAGGACTGTGCATGCCACTGGCAAGAAGGCGAGACCACTCTCCAACTTCGAATGGATGTGCGAGTAAGTGAATTTAGTTGTCATCTCAAAATATCCTTATACAGCGTAAACAAAGTGCTGGCTGTAGCTAACATTAGCCAGCTAGCACTAATATGTGACACCTCATTTACACTAACGTTAGCTGTGCACTAGCTTCTACTCCATGAAACAGGTTAAAACTGATTGGCCGTCCAACCTCAACTCAGACACACTCTGGGATCTACTGATGGTGCAGCTGTCATCTCCCGAGACCAGGCAGTATGACCCAACCAGTGCTGTTGATCTGTGGCACCAAGACTCTGTTAGGAGCAGGAGGCCAGACTTAATTGATGGTGCAAAGAGAGTGGTTGCTGTAGAATGAGAAGTAGTCGTTTAAGGCTTTTATTCAACACAATACCTTATTCTCTCATTGATATGTACTGAAAACGTATGTACGGCACAAAAAAGCTGCTAATTATTTTGGCCGGTAAAAAATATGCTTGGCCGGTAGATTTTTTCATCTACCAGTCCCCTTGTCCGATAACCCAAAAAGTTAATTTCGGACCCTGATGACATCAATACGTGGTTCTGGGCTTCATGCACTTCATCTTTATCTATGCACTTCAACATTTCTGGATTTTCACATTTCCGTCATCTGCTTACTGATGAATAATAATCAGCCACACTGGTTGAGGGGAGTAGTAATTCAATTTCACATCCTCAACACGATAAAAATACTTTTTTTCAAATCACAATAAATCAACATAAAATCAAAATATGTAAATTAACTTTTGTTATTATGCGTTTTGTTTTTGTTTTTTGTTTTTTTTGGGGGGGGGGGGGTTAATCCTCCCTTTTCTCCCCAATTGTATCCGGCCAATTACCTCACTCTTCCGGGCCGCCCCGGTTGTTGCTCCACCCCCTCTGCTGACCCAGGGAGGGCTGCCGACTACCACATGCCTCCTCCGGTACGCGAATATTTTTTCCTAGGATGAATCCGGAAAGTTCCTGCCCTCAGGCGCTAGGATTGGCCAGATCTGCCTGTCAGTCAAGGCCGATACGAAGGCGCAACAACCCTAACCATAACCCTGGCCACGTTTGCTAGCTAACCGTTAGCCATTAGCCATGTTTGCAACCAAGCTAACTGTGCCAACTTAACTGTGTGTGTACGGTAAGCGAATATTTATTTCCCTAGGATGAATCCGGAAAGTTTCCGCCCTCAGGCGCTAGGATTGGCCAGATCTGTCAAGGCCGATGCGAACGCGCAGCAACCCTAACCGTAACCCTGGCCACGTTTGCTAGCTAACTGTTAGCCATTAGCCATGTTTGCAACCAAGCTAACTGTGCCAACTTAACTGTGTGTACAATAAGCGAATATTTTTTTCCAAGGATAAATCCGGAAAGTTGACTGACAGTCAGATCTGGCCAATCCTAGCACCTGAGGGCAGGAACTTTCTGTATTCATCCTAGGAAAAAAATATTGGCTTCCGGTACATGTGGAGTCGCCAGCCGCTTCTTTTCACCTGACAATGAGGAGTTTCACCAGGGGGACGTAGCATGTGGGAGGATCACGCTATTCCTCCCAGTTACCCCCCCCCCCCGACCAGAGGAGGCGCTAGTGCAGCGACAAGGACTCATACCCACATCCGGCTTCCCAACCGCCGACACGGCCAATTGTGTCTGTAGGGATGCCCGACCAAGCCGGAGGCAACATGGGGATTCGAACCAGTGATCCCCATGTTGGTAGGCAACGGAATGGACCAGTACTCTACACCGACACCCCATGCGTATTGTTTTAACCTGAGTCTGTGTGATCAGTGGTCTAGTCATCAGTGAGTGATCCAGAAGGTTGTTATTACCACCAGTAATCTTTGCTGCCTATAGTTTTGTCAGTGGGAAGTTGAGTTATGACACAAACCTACGTTAGCTGTAAAGTATGTAAAGTAAAAGTATACATTAGCTGTCTTAACACAGTCAGTTTAGTCAAGCACGGTTACCATTCTCATCTGCCATCTTTCTAACATCATCACCTTCATTATTAAGTCATCATAGCAGACGCGGAGGGGAAATAGTAGGCTTACAGCAAACGTCAGTCATGTAATGGCACTACTAGAAAACGCCAGGCTTTGATATGTGGACGTGTTTCATGTTTGGGCATGCTGTAGCTCAGATAACCACATCAGAGAGTACCGACGAGAGGCTGACTGCAAACGCGCCGTTTTCCTCTTCCTTTTTTAAGCCTCTGCAGGATCTCCAAGAACACCATTTGAAAGGCTGAAGTGCTTGTTCGTATATCTCATGTATCGGTGTTGAAGATGTTTGTTTGTTCGTCTTGTGTCACATAGAAACTGCAAAGGTACATCTAGTGAGAAATCGACCGGAAGACAGCGTAATCTCTTCTTTAGCGGTGGAGATACGGCTGTTTACCTTCACTCTTTTTCTCAGACTATGACAAATATATGGTGTTTGCCCTACAGTAGAATGTGTATATTGTTCTCATACACTAGTGTTCTCTCTCTCTCTCTCTCTCTCTCTCTCTCTCTCTCTCTCCCCCTCCCTCTCCCTCTCCCTCTCCTTCCTCCTCACAGTCACATGACTCACACAGAATATGAATTTAGACCCCAGTTAAGCAGTGCCACATCTGATTTTTTTCTCTGTATCCAGGTGTACTTTTGAAGCATGGTAATATGATGCATTTATAACCTCTGTGAGGGGCTTCATTAATATCTGGGAAGAGCCACTGTTTTCTTTAAAAAAATAGCATTATGGTCTGATTTAGGATCGGGTCTGTAACTAAGGGACTATGAGGTTAAAGAATGTCAATTTTAATCTGGTGCCCTGCACTGGTGTTTTCTCACATGCAAAATGATGTGTGCATTTGGAATATGGCAGCAAAAAGTGTTTCCATCCAAATGTTTCAGCGAGATCACTGCTGCAATTTAGTTCAAGTTTAATTTTGGCTTTCGGAAGAAAAAGAAGGAAAAAATAAAAAAGCAGGAACTAGTATATTTGTGGGTCATCACATTTAGCTGTTTCTGAATACAAGAGGAGTGTTGTGTGAAAACTCATCACCGAGGTGTGGGGATTTTTCCCCCCTCTACTATATTAAACCTCCCCTTCCTTTATCAGTTAGATGCTGCCAAATTAAAAAATAAATATGGTTTGGAATTTTTTTTTTCTCTCAGTAATGTGAACTGTATTGAAATTTGAAAACACACAGGTGTGTAGGATTGAGGTGTCTCTTGCACCTCTGGCTGGCTAAGCTGGGGTAGTCTCTGTGGGATGCCAACAGTGCTGTGGGACCACTCTACCTACTATTCACTGCTATGTGTTGGAACTTGAACAGCAGAACATGCTTTAACCGACAAGATTTACAATCTGCAATATCGGCATGAAGCGGACGTGCTCTAAGTTAGCAGGAAGTGGTTTGATGTCTCGCACAACAACACGCTGCTGTTGATGAGCACAACATTGGCTGTTTTTGGATGAAACATGGGACCCTCTGGTTACAGGGCAATTTATCTGTGGACCACATGTGGCTTTGAGCAACCCTATTGTAGAATAGATTAATGCACAGCTAAAAGCCTCCACTGGCTAGAATCAAGTCTATGCCATGCATTATTCCCACTTTCTTTCTTTCTTTTTTACCCCTTTTTTTTCCCCAGTTGTACCCATCTAACTACCCCACTCTTCCGAGCTGGCCCGGTCTCTGCTCCACCCCCTCTGCCAATCCGGGGGGGGGGGGGCTGCAGACCGCCACATGCCTCCTCCAATACATGTGAAGTCGCCAGCCGCTTCTTTTCACCTGACAGTGAGGAGTTTCACCAGGGGGACGTAGCGCATGGGAGGATCACGCTATTCCCCCAATTCCCCCTCCCCCCGAACAAGTGCCTCGACCGACCAGAGGAGGCGCTAGTGCAGCAACCAGGACACACACCCACATCCAGTTTCCCACCCGCTGACACGGCCAATTGTAGCTGTAGGGACGCCCGACCAAGCCGGAGGTAACACAGGGATTCGAACCAGCGATCCCTGTGTTGGTAGGCAACGGAATAGACCGTTCTTATTCATTGTTCATTGTCCCTCCACTCTACAGAATCTAATACTGCAGAAAGGCCTCATAATAAGCATTTGAAGAGGACTGTAATCATACATTTTTTTGTAAGCAACGCTTTAGCGAAAGTTTGTGACTTCAATATCGCACACTAAGTTCTACATAAATGTCAATATTATATCAATGTAGGTATTCTATTTATCAGATGGTGGATATCTAACTTCAGAATGAAGTCTGAAACTGACGGTTCATAAGAATACAGTATGAAGCCATGGTGCAAAGATTCATCCTCAAATACGTCAATCTTGCAGCCATTCAAACACGTCTGTTGTCCTTTTTTGTGTCTGTCTCGAGTTCTCATCACAAGTTTTTTTGTCTCTCACACTCACCATGAAATAAGGGTAGCTGTCTTGACATCTCAGTCTGCGTCATGGCACAGGACCATCTGACACTGCCAGCGGCTGATCCACAAGCTGCACAATTTCTATTGCTCAGATGAGTTGCCTGGATGGGCCTAAACCATCTCCCTATTAATTTGTCTGAATAATTCCACTTTGGGAAGGACACATTATACTCGGATAACTCTTAGGTTTTTGTCGAGTCATTTTGATAATAATAATAATGATATTAGGCAGTGCAGTGGTTAGTGTGGTCGCCTCACAGCAAGAAGGTCCTGGGTTTAAATCCCGGGGTAGTTCAACCTTGGGGGTTGTCCTGGGTCGTCCTCTGTGTGGAGTTTGCATGTTCTCCCCATGTCTGTGTGGGTTTCCTCCAGGTGCTCCGGTTTCCTCCCACAGTCCAAAGACATCAGGTGAATTAGCCATGCTAAATTGTGCCTGGGGGGGGCTGGGGCTGTGATGGCTTGGTGGCCTGTCCAGGGTGTCTCCCCACCTGCCGTCCAGTGACTGCTAGGATAGGCTCCAGCATCCCCGTGACCCTGAGAGCAGGATAAGTGGGTTGGATAATGGATGGATGTATAATAATATTAATAATAGACTTAATTCATACAGTACCTTCCATAAAATTTAGTTCAATGTTCTCAAAGTGTACCACAATAAATGACCACAGATTAAAACAAATACTATCAGGCAATTGGTGAAAATAATTTCACTTTTTCACTGCCTATGAAACTTTAAGGATCGGTCAACCAAATCCTGAGCCAATCCATTACTTTGCTGAGCACTGGAGACTTGGACTATTAGTTTGGGATCAATTTGCAAAATTGATCAATTTGCAAGATTGATCCCCTTTGTCCTGGGTAAGACGCTAAACTGCAACCACAGGCTAGAGAGGGGTCGCACCTTACCTGAGCAAGGGCCCTTTGGCTAAGGACGACGTCCCTACTGATAGATCTGGTCCTCCTGCATGCCTGTATGGTACTTCCCATGTTGCCCAGTCCACCCAACACATTGGGATAGGAGAAGGGAACTCTGATTTCAAATCCACCTGCCGCCTTGTGGGTTGATTTCTCTTTAAGCAAAGGCTAGGGGAAGGTAACTCTGAATTCAAATCCCTGGGCACAGTCTACCCAGCTGTCAGTACCTGGAAAGGGTAAACCATGGTGGCTCCGCTCAGTCAACTCGGCAGCAGTTCCAGCAACCGGCAACTCTGTTTGTCAACTGGGCAGCAGTTCTGGCAAAAAGCAACAGGATTCTTCAGCGGCCATCTCAGCTACGCTGTGCCACCGAACAACCAAAAGTCTTGCCAAGGGACACTATAGAGCACCAAATAGTGCCGTCATCTAGGGTGCAGCCTCACATTTGAATATGGAGATAGTGAATCATGGATTTATACTATCTTTGTATTAACTTGTGTTTTACTCGTTTCGGGTGAAGGTGTGTATATATGTATGTATATATGTATGTGTATATATATATATATATATATATATATATATATGTGTGTGTGTGTGTGTGTTATAATTTGCAAAATAATTAAGATAGAAGGGTTTTTTTTTCGCTGTTATGCCAAAAAAAATGCAGTAAATGAAGCCATTTTGATTTTATTTATGACAAGTGACATGGCTTTTGGTATTGGATTTTAGTTTTGGGTAAAATCTCTCATGCCTAATCTCAGTTTTAGTCTGGTATTGGTCCAATATCTGATACCAGAATCGGTTGGTATGGATGCATCCCTAGTTGTAGCTAGCAGACCATGGCACAGGCCTGAGAGAGAGAGAGATGGAGGGAGAGAGTTTGCTGCGTTCTCTGTATTTCTATTTGTTATGATTCTCCAGGGTAGCCACCTTGCCTGTCCAAACATTACCATCTCCACCCTACATCACTCGCCAAAGAAAAACCCTGGAAACGTGGAACGTGGTCAGCGGAATCGGGAGTCCCGAGGCCCAGCAGTAAGCCTCGATACTGCCGACCCGACCGCCAAGAACCCCTTCCCCGTCTTCTCTCTTGTTTTCTCTCACATTCTTTAACATTGGTTAGCTAGTCTATAATAGCCCTGGCTACTCTCTCAAAATCACATCTCGTTGTGTGACTTCGTTTCTTTGAGTACGTGGGCGACCGACTGCTCAGCGGTTTGTGCATATGACCGCTGGTGTCATCCAGGTGAGGTTGCGAGAGCACTTTTGTACGTGTGTGACAGAGAGTATGCGAGAGACTACCATCAGCCTACTACATGTGTACACCTTTTTCACAGATGTGGGTAGCTGTGTGTTTACTCTCAGAAAGGAGATGAGGAATACCACACCCGTTCTCTAAAACCCCTAGCTGTCTCACCCTGTACCTCTGCCAGCCCCGCCTCATGTCAGGGTAACTCAGATCAAGCCGCTGCTTATAAGGTCGGACTCTTGGAGACAAGGTGACATCACCAATAATATGTTTCTACCGAGAAGCTCATATTTACAGTAACTCAGCGTACGTGAGTGTTTGTGCGTGCATGTGCCCTTAAGGTTGTTGAGTGTGTGAGCTCAGGTGTGTATCAGTACAAATAAGCATGTGAATGTGAGCACCGTATGTGTGTGTGTGTGTGTGTGTGTGTGTGTGTGTGTGTGTGTGTGTGTGTGTGTGTGTGTGTGTGTGTGTGTGTGTGTGTGTGTGTGTTGCTTGTAGCACAGTATGAGTTCAGCCAGTCAGTCCCAGTGTGGTGAGGTGATGTGAATACTGCTTTTCCTGGTAGAGGAGAGCATTTTACAGAGTGAGCTTACCGTTTTACACACTGAGGTCTGATGGGATGAGGGGTCA
Organism: Lampris incognitus; assembly: GCF_029633865.1. Classification (NCBI taxonomy): domain Eukaryota; kingdom Metazoa; phylum Chordata; class Actinopteri; order Lampriformes; family Lampridae; genus Lampris; species Lampris incognitus. The sequence continues at coordinate 68,278,404 of NC_079213.1, read as the reverse complement.
CTGGTCTCTGCTCACTCATGAAGGTCAGGAGCGCCTCTCCTACACCAGTCGTGACTTGTGTGTGTTACAGGTACCGGGTGTCAGTACTGATATAACAGTTATGAAATAGGAAAACTGAAAAACAGGAACGAAATAATGTTACGGGTAGACGTGACTTCACTTTCTGAGTCCATTGTAATTATTTATTGAACATTTCTTTCATGAGGAGGGGACGTATGTGTAGCGTAGCAGTCTATTCCGTTGCCTACCAGCATGTGGATCACCGGTTCGAAGCCCTGTTACCTCCGGCTTGGTCATGGTCGGGTCTCCCTACAAACACAATTGGCCGTGTCTGCGGGTGGGGAGCCAGATGTGGGTATGTGTCCTGGTTGCTGCACTAGCGCCTCCTCTGGTCGGTCAGGCTTCTGTTCGGGGTGGGGGGAACCGGGGGGAATAGCGTGATCCTCCGATGCGCTACATCCCCCTGGCGAAACTCCTCACTGTCAGGTGAAAAGAAGCGGCTGGCAACTCCACATGTATTGGAGGAAGCATGTGGTAGTTTGCAGCCCTCCCCGGATCAGCGGGGGGGGGGGGGGGGCAGTAACCGGGACAGCGCGGAAGTGTGGGATAATTGGCCAAGTACATTTGGGGAGAAAAACAGAATGAGACACTTCTTACATTGATCAAAACATTTACCATTATTAAATCGTCAAAGGAGCCTGACACAAGACATGCGTACATGAGTGGCAGCGCGAACCTGTGACAAAATTAGCAGCAAACAAAGTAGATGTGCCACCGCCATTACAGCTACTCTTGGCAGGAGATGGTTTTCTCTAGTCAAGACGAAGCTCCTGACTTAGCAAAATCGACATGTCAATTTTACCTAAATAATTACTGTTAGCTTACATCATACAATTAGTTGTGTAGTGTTTTGTACATTACTAACCTGAAGAACAACAAAGAAACAATGTGACAGGGAGACGTGATTTCCCTTGCTGACTCCTCTGCGATAGGCTCGGTGCATTAATGTCGTGCTGCAGAACTTCCGGGTGTGTCTGTTTGCAAAAGGACTTCCGGTACAACCGGATGCTTACGTCCTACTGAATCATTAGTTAGCTGCTAACTTATCCATCCGAAATCTTAATTTCGTCCAAAAAAATCAATGAATCAAACAGGACAAAAAGGGGCGTTCAAGTCTCAACGCTGTGAATCAGGCTCCACTGAGCACTGCTATGTGCCACAGTGTGCGAATTCGGTGTGCTATAATTCTCTTATATTACTTATAAGAGAATTATGCTCTCACTTAGCTCTTTCCTCGCAGTTACTATGGAATGAAGTTTCCATAGTAACTGAAATGGATGTCAGCAGCTGCCTGCAAGAGCATGACTATTGCGTCGCTCCTAATCCTGCCGCTTTGGATGATGCCCTGGCCCAAAACGAGTCAATGAGGAAACAAGTAGAAGTGCTTCAGAAACAACTAGAGACCCTCCAGCTACAGTCCACATTCAGCCTGAGGCGATTTGCAAGTTCCGATGAGGACATTCGGTTTTACACCAGGTATGTCTGATTTGTATCTCTACTACTACTACTACTTTCGGCTGCTCCCGTTAGGGGTTCCCACAGCGGATCATCCGTTTCCATTTCTTCCTGTCTTCTGCGTCTTCCTCTGTCACACCAGCCACCTGCATGTCTTCCCTCACCACATCCATAAGCCTCCTCTTTGGCCTTCCTCTTCTCTTCCCTGGCAGCTCCATATTCAGCATCCTTCTCCCAATATACTCAGCATCTCTCCTCCACACATGTCCAAGCCATCTCAATCTTGCCTCTCTTGCTTTGTCTCCAAACCGTCCAACCTGAGCGGTCCCTCTAATATAATCGTTCCTAATCCTGTCCTTCTTCGTTACTCCCAGTGAAAATCTTAGCATCTTCAACTCTGCCACCTCCAGCTCCGCCTCCTGTCTTTTCGTCAGTGCCACTGTCTCCAAACCATATAACATAGCTGGTCTCACAACCATCTTGTAAACTTTCCCTTTAACTCTTGCTGATACCCTTCTGTCGCAAATCACTCCTGACACACTTCTCCACCCACTCCAACCTGCCTGCACTCTCTTTTTCACCTCTCTACTGCACTCCCCGTTACTTTGGACAGTTGACCCCAAGTATTTAAACTCAAATGCCTTTGTCACCTCCACTCCTTGCATCCTGACCATTCCACTGTCCTCTCTCTCATTCATGCATAAGTATTCTGTCTTGCTCCTACTGACTTTCATTCCTCTTCTCTCCAGTGCATACCTCCACCTCTCCAGGCTCTCCTCAACCTGCACCCTACTCTCGCTACAGATCACAATGTCATCCGCGAACATCATCGTCCATGGAGACTCCTGCCTGATCTTGTCCGTCAACCTGTCCATCACCATTGCAAACAAGAAAGGGCTCAGAGCCGATCCTTGATGTAATCCCACCTCCACCTTGAACCCATCTGTCATTCCAACCGCACACCTCACCATTGTCACACTTCCCTCATACGTATCCTGCACAACTCCTACATACTTCTCTGCAACTCCTGACTTCCTCATACAATACCACACCTCCTCTCTCGGCACTCTGTCATAAGCTTTCTCTAAATCTACAAAGACACAATGCAACTCTTTCTGGCCTTCTCTATACTTCTCAATCAACATTCTCAAAGCAAACATCGCATCTGTAGTGCTCTTTCGTGGCATGAAACCATACTGCTGCTCGCTGATCGTCAACTCTCCTCTTAACCTAGCTTCTATTACTCTTTTCCAAATCTTCATGCTGTGGCTGATCAACTTTATACCTCTGTAGTTGTTACAGTTCTGCACATCGCCCTTGTTCTTGAAAATCGGTACCAGTATGCTTCTTCTCCACTCCTCAGGCATCCTCTCACTTTCCAGGATTGTGTTAAACAATCTAGTTAAAAACTCCACTGTCATCTCTCCTAAACATCTCCATGCCTCCACAGGTATGTCATCAGGCCCAACTGCCTTTCCATTCTTCATCCTCTTCATAGCTGCCCTCACTTCCTCCTTGCTAATCCGCTGAACTTCCTGATTCACTATCCCTACATCATCCAACCTTCTCTCTCTCTCATTTTCTTCATTCATCAGCCCCTCAAAGTATTCCTTCCACCTTCTTAGCACACTCTCCTCGCTTGTCAGCACATTTCCATCTCTATCCTTGATCGTCCTAACTTGCTGCACATCTTTTGCAGCTTGGTCCCTCTGTCTAGCCAATCGGTACAAGTCCTTTTCTCCTTCCTTAGTGTCTAATCTGTCATACAACTCACCATACGCCTTTTCCTTTGCCTTTGCCACCTCTCTCTTTGCTTTACGCTGCATCTCCTTGTACTCCTGTCTACTTTCTTCATCTCTCTTACTATCCCACTTCTTCTTTGCCAACCTTTTCCTCTGTATAATTTGCTGTACTTCCTCATTCCACCACCAAGTCTCCTTGTCTTCCTTCCTCTGTCCTGATGACACACCAAGTACCTTCCTAGCTGTCTCCCTCACTATTTCTGCAGTGGTTGTCCAGCCATCTGGCAACTCTTCACTACCACCCAGTGCCTGTCTTAACTCCTGCCTGAACTCCACACAACAGTCTTCCTTCTTCAACTTCCACCATTTGATCTTTGGCTGTGTCTTCACTCGCTTCCTCTTCTTGGTCTCCAAAGTCATCCTACAGACCACCATCCGATGCTGCCTAGCTACGTTCTCCCCTGTCACCACCTTGCAGTCTCCAATCCCTTTTAGATGGCGCCTTCTACATAAGATATAGTCCACCTGTGTGCACTTTCCTCCACTCTTGTACGTCACCCTGTGCTCCTCCCTCTTCTTGAAATATGCATTCACCACAGCCATTTCCATCCTTTTCGTAAAATCGACCACCATCTGTCCTTCCACATTTCTCTTCTTGACTCCATACCTTCCCATCACCTCCTCATCACCTCTGTTCCCTTCACCAACATGTCCATTGAAGTCGGCTCCAATCACCACTCTCTCCTCCTTGGGTACCCTCTCCACCATGTCGTCCAACTCACTCCAGAATTCTTCTTTTTCATCCATCTCACACCCAACTTGCGGGGCATATGCGCTGATAACATTCAGCAATAAACCTTCAATTTCCAGCTTCATACTCATCACTCTGTCTGACACTCTCTTCACCTCCAGCACGCTCTTGACATACTCTTCCTTCAGAATGACCCCTACCCCATTACTCCTCCCATTCACACCATGGTAGAAGAGTTTGAACCCACCTCCGATACTCCTGGCCTTACTCCCCTTCCACCTGGTCTCTTGCACACACAGTATGCCTACCTTTCTTCTTTCCATCATGTCAGCCAGCTCTCTCCCTTTACCAGTCATAGTGCCAACATTCAAAGTTCCAACTCTCACCTCCACATGCCTACCCTTCCTCCTCTCTAGCTGCCTCTGGACATGCTTTCCCCCTCTCCTTCTCCTTCGCCCAACAGTAGCATAGTTTCCACCGACACCCTGCTGGTTAACAGTACCGGTGGCGGTCGTTGGTAACCCGGGCCTCGACCGATCCGGTATGTAAGTCTTATTTATGATCCGCATATTTGATTTGGCAAAGATTTTACGCCGGATGCCCTTCCTGACGCAACCCTCCCCATTTGTCCGGGCTTGGGACCGGCACTAAGGATACACTGGCTTGTGCATCCTCAGTGGCTGGATTATGTCTGATTTGTATCATTTCATTTAATCACCCTTGCCATATTGAAAAAAAGAGACAGATTTACGTTGGTCAAGAATGTAACGTTACCGATTTTGTGATTTTGAATGTAGATGTAAGTTGGCAACATTAGCTGACTAATTAAAACAAAATAGCAAGGTAATGTTAGTTGCAAGGCAGCCAGCTAACATTAGTTAGTTAGCTAGCTAGCGCTAGCATAGTTCTAATGACGCCGTTACTCACCATCGTAGCTATCAACGTAGCTTGAAATATACATCTTAGACCCCTTTTCTTTTTTGCTCGTCTGAGTTACCGAGGAAGCACTCACGATGCGGTGTACATCATTTTTTTTTCTTAAATTTATTTCTGATTTTTCCCTTTTTTCTCCCAATTTAGTGGCCAATTGATCCCTATTTTAATTCAAACACCCACCCTCGTATTGCATGCGTTCGCCAACTGCATCTCTCCGGCCGGCAGTCTCGAAGGAAAGCGCCTCCCCACTTTCGTGACAAGGCGAACCCAAGCCGAACCACTGTTTTTCCGACACACACAGAGACGCATTCACATGACGAACACAAGCCGACTCCGCCCCCCTCCCGAAGACAGCGTTGCCAATGATTGCTGCTTCATCGAGTCCGGCCATAGTCGGATCTGACGAGACCGGGGCACGAACCCCAGTCCCCAGTGGGCAACTGCATCGACACCAAGCCGATGCTTAGACCGCTACGCCACCGCGGACCCTTCGATGCGGTGTACATCATTGACCGTGATTATAGGGAGGTCCTGCAAACAGCGAGTGTAAAACAAAGCCATCTCTTCTTTCAGCAAACCAGACTGGAAGTTGTTGTGCAAGTGCTCGTACGTCAGAAGTCGAACAACGCCATCTTATGCACCCAATCTATTATAAGAGGAAAACGCAGAATCTCGCATATTCGACCACAAGGGTAAGCCACTGACTCGCACTGCCCCCTACTGTTTTGGAATAAGCACAGCAGTTGTATTTTCTTGGAAGGGTATCAAATGTGTATGTTTTATTATTGTCATCATCATCATCATTATTATTAATATTATTATTATTGAGAGTGGGTCCTTCCAGCTGGGCACAACCCCAACTCTGTTTCAAGATAAAGACAATAGGACCTGAAAAATAGGGTATCTGAATTGTTTTTGTTTATGCAGTCAGCATGACACACATTTTGTTCTGTGGTAGCAGAAAAGCTTAGCTTAAAAGTTGAAACAGAGCCTTTGTTGTCCTTTTTTGGCCCTGCATTCAAGACGAGGCTGTTGATATGAAAGTGAGCCCAGGATCTTGCTATCCATTGATGGCTAACCCTGACCCTAACTCTAATCCTAATTTCACGATATTACTGAATATTTTCATCGTAATATGGAGTGCAAAACAAATGGGAACTACTTCATTCACGTCTATCAATTTTTTCAAAGCCATATAAAATGCGTTATGCAATCTACTACTACTACTTTCGGCTTCTCTAGGGGTTGCCACAGCGGATCATCCATTTCCATTTCTTCCTCTCTGCATCTTTCTCTGTCACGCCAGCCGCCTGACCTGGGTGGCATGGTGGCCCAGTGGTTAACACTGTTGCCTCACAGCCAAAAGGTCCTGGATTCAAACCCTAGGTCATCCCAGGTCCTTTCTGTGTGGAATGTGCATGTGCTTCCCTTGTCTGTGTGGGTTCCCTCAGGGCTCTCCGGTTTCCTTTCACCAGCAAAAGATCAAAAGACGTGTATGTTTCTTTAAATAAATAAATACATAAATACATAAAAGGGCGGCACGGTGGCCCAGTGGTCAGCACTGTTGCCTCACAGCAAGAAGGTCCTGGGTTCAAACCCCAGGCCGTCCCAGCTCCTTTCTGTGTGGAGTTTGCATGTTCTCCCCGTGTCTGTGTGGGTTTCCTCTGGGTGCTCCGGTTTCCTCCCACCATCAAAATAAAATGTATGTTCGAGTTAATGTTCCTGTCTGTGCCCCTGACCAAAGCAATGGAAATTGGAGTTGGTCCCTGGGTGCTGCAGCTGCCCACTGCTGCTATACAATAGGATGGGTGAAACGCAGAGAACAAATTTCATTGTAACCTGTACAATGACAAAAATAAAGTGGCTTTCTTCTTAGGGTTGATACTCCTGTCTGTGCCCCTGACCAAGGCAATAGGAATAACTGGAGTTGGTCCCCAGGTGCTGCTCGGTGGCTGGCCACTGCTCCTAGCTACACAGCTAGGATGGGTTAAATGCAGAGAGTGAATTTCGTTGTATGTATGTACAATGACAAATAGAGTATATTCTATTCTTCTATTCTTTATGTCCTCCCTCATCCATAAACCTCCCCTTTGGTCTTTCTCTTTCCCTTTTGCCTGGCAGCTCCATATTCAGCATAGTTCTCCCAATATACCCAGCATCTCTCCTCCGCACATATCCAAACCATCTCAATCTTGCCTCTCTTGCTTTGTCGCCAAACCATCCAACCTGAGCTGTCCCTCTAATATAATTGCTCCTAATCCTGTCCTTCTTCATCATTCTCAATGAAAATCTTAGCATCTTCAACTCTACCACCTCCAGCTCCGCCTCCTGTGTTTTCGTCAGTGCCACTGTCTCCAAACCATACAACATAGCTGGTCTCACTATCTTGTAGACCCTCCCTTTAACTCTTGCTGGAACCCTTCTGTTGCAAATAACTCCTGACACTCTTCTCCACCCACTCCACCCTGCCCGCACTCTCTTCTTCACCTCTCTCCTGCACTCCCCATTACTTTGGACAGTTGACCCCAAGTATTTAAACTCATCCACCTTCATCACCTCCACTCCTTGCATCCTCACCATTCCACTGTCCTCCCTCTCATCCACGCATATGTATTCTATCTTGCTCCTACTGACTTTCATTCCTCTTTTCTCTAGTGCATACCTCCACCTCTTCAGTCTCTCCTCAACCTGCACCCTACTCTCACTACAGATCACAATGTCATCCGTGAACATCACAGTCCACGGAGACTCCTGTCTGATCTCATCCGTCAACCTGTCCAACACCATTGCAAACAAGAAAGGGCTCAGAGCCGATCCTTGATGTAATCCCACCTCCATCTTGACCCACCAGTCATTCCTACCACACACCTCACCACTGTCACACTGCCCTCATACATATCCTGCACCACTCTTACATACTTCTCTGCCACTCCCAACTTTCTCATACAATACCACACCTCCTCTCTCAGGACCCTGTCGTATGCTCTCTCTAAATCCACAAAGACACAATGTGACTCCTTCTGACCTTCTCTATACTTCTCCATCAACCCTCTCAAAGCAAACATTGCATCTGTGGTGCTCTTTTGTGGCATGAAGCCATACTGCTGCTTGGTAATTGTCACCTCTCCTCTTAACCTACTATCTCCCATATCTTCAGGCTATGGCTGATCAATATTATATCTCTGTAGTTACTACAGCTCTTATTTTTACTGTATTTTGACTACCCTTATTTTTGAAAATCGGTACCAGTATGCTTCTTCTCCACTCCTCAGGCATCCGTTCCCTTTCCAAGATTGTGTTAAACAATCTAGTGAAAAACTCCACTGCCATCTCTCCTAAACATCTCTGTGCCTCCACAGGTATGTCATCAGGACCAACTGCCTTTCCACTTTTCATCTTCTTCATAGCTGCCCTCACTTCCTCCTTGCTAATCCACCTCACTTCCTGATTGACTATCCTCACATCATCCAACCTTCTCTCGCTCTCATTTTCTTCATTCATCAGCCCCTCAAAGTTCTTCAAAGAAGGTTGAATCAGTTCGTTTGGATACGCTTATTGATAGATCAATTAATATCTCATCTAAGTGACCTCTTCAGTCTAAATTGACTGCAGGTAGCCCCATCCCTTATAAACAATACAGTTGCATAATGACCGAAACCTCAACCAGTTTCATTAAGCAAATACGGGCGTGATCATTAACTACAGTTTCAATGGCCATGTGTACTATTCACAGAGGATTTGGGAATGTACAGTTGTGTTCAAAATAATAGCAGTCCAACATCACTAAGCAGATCAATCACTGTTTTTGGTAGAAATTATATTTCTACATGGCAAATAACTTACTAGTAGGTGTAGTAGAGTAATAGAAAACCAACAGATCCAACAGTCATGACATGCATGCTGCCGATTTTGTGTTATTGAATCATTAATTGAAAGGGGCATGTTCAAAATAATAGCAGTGTGGAGTTCAATCAGGGAGGTCATTCAGCTGTGAAAAAACAGGTGTCAAACGGGGGGCCCTTATTTAAGGACAAAGGCAGCAAATGTTGTACCTGCTGGTTCTAGTGCATTTCTCTCTGAAAATCTGAGTAAAATGGGTCGTTCCAGACATTGTTCAGAAGAACAGTATACTCTGATTAAAAAGTTGATTGGAGAGGGGAAAACATATAAAGAAGTGCAGAAAATGATAGGCTGCTCAGCTAAAATGATCTCAAATGCTTTAAAATGGCAGCCAAAACCTGAAAGATGTGGAAGAAAACAGAAAACTACCATTCGAATGAATCAAAGAATAGCCAAAATGGCAAAGACTCAGCCAGTGATCAGCTCCAGGGAGATCAGAGAAGGTTTAAAGTTACCTGTGAGTGCTGTAACAATTAGAAGACGCCTATGTGAAGCCAAGCTTTCGGCAAGAAGCCCCCGCAAGGTCCCATATTTGAAAAACGACATGTGCTGAAGAGGTTACAATTTGCCAAAGAACACATTGACTGGCCTAAAGAGAAATAGCACATTTTGTTGACTGGTGAAAGCAACATTGTTCTTTTTGGGTCTAGGGGCCGCAGACAGTTTGTCAAACGACCCCCAAACACTGAATTCAAGCCACAGTACACTGTGAAGACAGTGAAGCATGGTGGCGCAAGCATCATGATATGGGGATGTTTCTCGTACTATGGTGTCGGGCCTATTTATCACATAACACGGATCATGGATCAGTTTAAATACATCAAAATACTTGAAGAAGTCATGTTGCCTTATGCCGAAGAGGAAATGCCCTTGAAATGGGTGTTTCAACAAGACAATGACCCCAAACACACCAGTAAGCGAGCAGCATCTTGGTTTCAGACCAACAAGATTAATGTTATGGAGTGGCCAGCACAATCCCCGGTCCTTAATCCAATAGAAAACTTGTGGGGTGACATCAAAAATGCTGTTTCTGAGGCAAAACTAAGAAATGCAGAGGAATTGTGGAATGTAGTCCAATCGTCCTGGGCTGGAATACCTGTTCACAGGTGCCAGAAGTTGGTCGACTCCATGCAACACAGATGTGAAGCAGTTCTCAAAAACAGTGGTTATACAACTAAATATTAGTTCCGTTATTCACAGGAAAGCTAAATCTTCAAGCATTTTTCAGTTTATACAGTAAATGTTTGAGTTTGTAAAGAAAAATGCAGACACTGCTATTCTTTTGAACAGCCTAATATTCCTTTTTCTTCACTTTCTGTAAAGGTATAACAAATTTGATCATTTTTTTGTTCATGTTCTGATTTGGAATAGGATGTGCAGTGTTCCCAATGCATTTGCGTTTATGGAAATAAAAGCTATTATAAGGATTTTGAGCTTTACTCACTTTTTTACACACACTGCTATTATTTTGAACACAACTGTATGCAATCACAGCATTGTAAGATGGTGACAGATGTAATCTTAGCCCCCCTGCAGTTCAGGCGTGGTCGTTCCCTCTTCACATAGATGGCCTCTTTGACTCCCCATTCAAACCAGCGTTCCTCCCTATCGAGGATGTGCACATCTTCATCCTTGAAAGAGTGGCCACTGGCCTGGAGATGGGTGTAGACTGTGGAGTCCTGGCCTGACGTGTTAGTTCTTCTGTGCTGTCTCATTCTCCTGGCCAGCATCTGTCTGGTTTCCCCCATGTACAAGTCACAGCAATCCTCCTGGCTCTTAACAGCATACATTATATTGCTCTGTTTGTGCCAGGGGACCTGATCCTTGGGGTACACCAATTTCTGGTGCAGCGTGTTTTGGGGTTTGAAAGCAACTGAGATGCGGTGTTTGGAAAATACGAGTCTCAGTTGTCTTTCAAAAAACAGGAATAAAGAGTAAAATAATCTTCAAAAATGTTGGTCTGTCTTTTCTTCTGTCTAGAATAACTGTGTTCGTTCTCTGTTCTTATGTCCAGATTGGAATAGATATAGATCATTTTTTATTCTCTATTCTGGCACTTTAAACTTTGCCAAGGCCAATGATATCTCGCTAGCTCAATCTCAGGTCATTCCATAGGTAAATAAGAGTTTTTCTTTGTTGTCTTTCTTTCTTTTTCTTTTCTTTTTTTTTTTTTTTTTTTGAAACGGGGCTTTGACCCAGTTTGGCCTTTATACCTGCCTGAGTGGGTTACGCAAGTTTCTTTTAAACCAGCTCTCCCCTTCTTTGCTCTTGCCTGGAATTTTATTTCTTGGTCGTTGCAGTTGGCAACTCGGATATATTGGCAGTGAGTTCATAGCCTTACTGAGCCAAAGACAGATAATAATAAAAATGAATAAACTGCCCTCTGTCTCTCTTGTTTGTGTGAGGAGAGAGAGAGAGGGAGAGAGAGAGAGAGGATGGTGTGACATGTCTGGCTGTTTGTACATTGGGAATCTGTTGCATAACAGGTTAGCTCATTACCACATTGTGATCATGGGACACTGTTTTGTGTCACTGTTTGACTCAGTGTTCTGTTTTGACTGTCTGTTACAGTTTTGCTTATGTTGGCGGCTTCTTCCTTTGTCTCAGTTTACAATTGATTGGTATAAGGAGGGGGCGTGCATTAAAAAGCCCTCCCTTCTCCAGCAATTGCCCCCACAGGCCACAAGTAACGATGTCATCTTAATCAACTTTCCACGTCGAACTATGATTAGAATAATCAATGGTTTGATCAATTGTGTATGTGTGTGTGTGTGTGTGCAAACACATGCAAGCGTGCGTGTGTTTATGCCTGCGTGCATGTGTATGTTTGGATGAGTATGTGTGCTGTATAATTATGATTATGTATGTAACCACACAGTCCTGAGATTACATGTTTGTATGTTTGTGTCTACTCAGATGAGATGCAGAAAGAGACCATGTTGATAATTTGCTAGCATGAGGTCACATTTTGCCCTCTCCCTGCCCTCACCATCTCGGGTAACAGTCAGGTGCCTTAAGAAGGTTGAAATAGATTGACGACTTTCCACAAGGAATGGCTGACGTTCAGGCAGAATAGCTGATACCGCCAACCCTTTCAACTCTGCATCACACAATTTTAAATCTATGAGGCACTCTTTATCTAGGTGTTAAATGTGCAGTACTTGAGACAGTCATTATCCCCACCAGGCTGGCGGGGATAATGCATTTGGTCGAGCATACGTGTGTGTAGGTGTGTGTGTCTGTCTAAAGCTAATCTTGCAAACTAATAACCAGCCTAATATTTTTTGTGCACAGTTATGACTATATGATGAAGAACCTCTTGTGGTTTCGGTGATTCAGAACCTTCCAAAAACATTTGTTCTTGCTGTCGCTGCTCCCCCTCTTCATTCACTCTCTAGCTCTCTCGACCAGCGCTGTTCTGTCGCTGCCTGATCTGAGTCAACTGTGCACATGCGCAACTCACGTCTACGGTTGACTCGGATCGGGCAGCAACATGATCAAAAGTTATGAAAAGAATTTTGATAATCCAAAAAAAAATGCAAAAGTTATAAAGAACAACTTCCTCTAGGTTGAAGTCAAAACAGGAAGTGTTGCATATTCTTGTCGCTGAGTCAGCCGTAGATGTGAGTCACGCATGCGCGGCGAGCTTAAGCGGTTTACCCAGCTTTATTATATTATGAAAATAAAGACAGGGTTAGGGTTAGACCAGACTTAAAAGCAAAACGTTTTTATGAGGTAGATTTTTTTAGCTTGAGTGCTGCACATTAAAAACGTATTTTTCCATATTTCCTTTTCAGTCGACTTGGGTGCCGAGCAAAAAGTCATATAATGGCGGGAAAACCCACCAGCGTCTATTTGCGGACTGCAAGAGAAGGGGCGTAACGTACAAGACATGCCCCCACAATGCAAGAACCCCCCTGCTGAGGTTAAAGGTAGAATGGGTAGGATTTGTCGGTTGTGATTTGTAAACACAACATTCAAAGTTGGCCCCTCCTAGTCCGCGGTGGTGTAGCGGTCTAAGCATCGGCTTTGTGTCGATGCAGTTGCCCACTGGGGACCGGGGTTTGCGCCTCGGTCTCATCAGATCCGACTATGGCCGGACTCGGTGAAGCAGCAACAATCGGCAACGCTGTCTTCGGGAGGGGGGGCGGAGTCGGCTTGTGTTCGTCACATGAATGCGTCTCTGTGTGTCGGAAAAAGCCGTGGTTTGACCTGGAGTCGCCTTGTCACGAAAGTGGGGAGGCATCTCCTTCGAGACTGCCGGCCGGAGAGATGCAGTTGGCGAACGCATGCAGTACGAGGGTGGGTGTTTGAATTAAAATAGGGATCGATTGGCCACTAAATTGGGAGAAAAGGGAAAAATCAGAAATACATTTAAGAAAAAAAAAGTTGGCCCCTCCTCCCCGGCTCAGCGTAGCCAGAAAAAAGCAATTGCCAGAACACGTCCCAGTGTACAGGCCAACTCCGCGTCGCTCTTCATCCCCATCCTCTCCTTCAGTGATCGCCAGCGGACGAAAGCCAACCCCGGATTCACCCTCGTGTTGGGACGTGCTTTGTCCGCTTGCCGTTTCCCCTCGCTGTATTTGCGTCTTTTTAGTGCTGTGTTCGCCATTGTCGTAGCTTCCTCTTTTATGCGTGCTTAGATCTCGATCTAGGGGGGCATCCGGGTAGCATAGAAGTCTATTCCATTGCTAACCAACACGGAGATCGCTGGTTCGAATCCCCGTGTTAGCTCCGGCTTGGTCGGGCGTCCCTACAGACACAGTTGGCCGTGTCTGTGGGTGGGAAGCCGGATGTGGGTATGTGTCCTGGTCGCTGCACTAGCGCCTCCTCTGGTCGGTCGGGGCGCCTGTTCTGCGGGGAGGAGGAACTGGGGGGAATAGCGTGATTCTCCCACACGCTACGTCCCCCTGGTGAAACTCCTCACTGTCAGGTGAAAAGAAGTGGCTGGCGACTCCACATGTGTCAGAGGAGGCATGTGGTAGTCTGCAGCCCTCCCCGGGCTGCAGACTAGCAGCGACCGGGACGGCTCTGAAGAGTGGGCTAATTGGCTGGATACAATTGGGGAGAAAAAAAAGGGGGGGGGCGGTCTGGCATCTGATCGCTACGTTTTTATAGAGTCCCGCTGCCCAAAGGTTAGCGCCCAGAAACATCCCGTACACCGCAAATAAGACAATACAGGTAGAGGACAGGGTCTCTGCAGATACCGACACCACCACACACATCTAGTGGATCATAAGTGATGATTGAGAAGGATCATTTGTGTATGAGTCTGTAGATTGATTTTTTTAGGAAAATCCTACTTGTTCTACCTGTAAGGTTGGGAGGTTAAGGTTAGGGCAAGTGATGGGAGTCCCGCTACGTGTTAGGCCCCTACATGTACCACTCCTGTCTTGCACCTTAGACGGACCCTTCTTGGAAAAACACTGATTTTTCTATGGCTGTATGATCAAGGGCCTCTCGTGGTTGTGGTGATTCAGAACCTTTGAAAAACTTGTTTCACACCACACTTGAGTGGTAACTCCTCAGCTGGTTTTTCACCCAGGTCTGGAGAAGGAGAGATACACAGGCAGTGCCTTCCGTATTTTCCTTTCGCCCCGTTGGCAAAAAGAAAAAAAGGGGTGGTTTTGTCGCCAAGTCTGAGCACCGGAGAAGGAGAGATATGCCTGGTGGAGATCTGCACTCTACTGAGTTCACCCTTGCAGTTTTAACTGTAAACCTTCGTACCCAAAACAAGTCCCCAATATAATAAACAAGCTCTTTCGTCAGCCATTTGCCCTACCCGTGTCTATCTATATCCACTGGCAAATGTCCTCCCTTGGATTCTTGCCTGTGGCCTGTTTGTGTGACCTTTATAGTCTTTTCTTGTGGATTATGTTTCATGTAATAAAAAGGTGTAAGCAAATAAGAAGTTAATGAATTAAATTTTAATACCAATTTTTTGGGGTGGGAAAAAGCTTTTTTTTGGCCCTTTTTATGTTTATAACAATGGTACATACAGTGTATAACATTGAATGAAATTTTTATTTTATTTCTATTACAATATGATCTAGTTGCACACAGCTGCTGTCACCCCCCCTCCATTGTGGACCCCTCTAATTTATGAGCACACTGACATTTTGATTAACAATTGAAATGGAATAAAAAGACCCCAAGCTAACATCCGTTTTTTGTTTTGTTTTTTTAATTTATATGTCATCATGACATTATTGTATTAGTTTAGTCAGTGATGACAGAAGTAAATTTGACTCATAGTTGGGTCAACGGTTCGTCATTACTGACCAGAAAACATTTTGTAATATATTTTTCCACAATGTTGTTAAGCTCCTAAAAAGGACAGACGGACCAGACCTTTCAAACGTCTTGGTGTTCAAGGTTCGTTTGGTTTAAGAACCACAAAACACAGAGAGCACTGAAATTGGTTATGGACAACAGCGGCTGGCCTGTTACAGTGAATAGGAATTGTGACGACAGTGTGCGCTGTTTTCATGTTTGGTTGAGGCTTTTCATGTAATTCCCCCTTTCACAACTCGGTTCTTATTTCATAGGGAGTTGTGAATGGAAAGCTGATGAAGCTGGTTCTGCTTGTCAAAGAAATACCAAGACCAAAGCAAACACAGGCAAGCTAATGTTTCACAAACTACGTCAAACTATACAGGAACGCTGTCCAGTGGTGATGTGGATTCTAGACTTGGTGGATGACTCGTCCAATGATGGAGCGCCACATTGCCGTCACGTTTCACTCCTTTTTCATGTTTCAGTAGGAACGGGTTCACCACTGCACCGGTGTTTGTCTTACCTGGTCAAATATTTCAACAGCGGTGGGCATCCGGCTGGTGTAGCGGCCTATTCCGTTGCCTACCAACCGCGGAGATCGCCGGTTCGAATCCCCGTCTTACCTCCAGCTTGGTCGGGCATCCCTACAGACACAAGCCGGACGGGTATATGTCTCCTGGTCGCTGCACTGGCGCCTCCTCTGGTCGGTCGGGGCGCCTGTTAAGGGGGGGGGAACTAGGGGGAATAGCGTGATCCTCCCACACGCTATGTCCCCCCGGTGAAACTCCTCACTGTCCGGTGAAAAGAAGCGGCCGGCGACTCCACTTGTATCAGAGGAGACGTGTGGTAGTCTGCAGCCCTCCCTGGGATCGGTGGGGAGAGGGGTGGCGCAGCGACCGGGACGGCTTGGAAGAGTGGGGTAACCGGAAACAATTGGGGAGAAAATGTTCAACAGCATTATATGGAGAGTTTCTCCAACCATGTTAAAGATGCCAGCTGGTATTATGTAACCTGGTTTTATGGTCCAGATTGATTAAATAAGTTTTTATGAATTTCAGCTTTAAATTATTGGCCCACTACTACGACTTCTGAGGGGGGGGGGCTTTTTTTTTTTACGGAAATTTTGACAAAAAGTAAAGCCAAATGATAGCATAGCATCCCCTCAGTCGGTGTGGGAACGAGCAGGCTTACATTTAGTGCTCTCGCACCAAAGCACTGTGGCACCGGCTTATGTAATCCTTCATTACTGCAAAGTCGTGATGTGATTTAAGGTCAGCGAAGCCATCCTGCTTCATCCGTTCACAGCAGTTCAGTCGTCTGGCGCTCTGAAGTGTTTTGTTTGAGGGTAGGAGAAGGAGCGCTCCGTGTCCTTCGAGCCAGCTGAGATGAATGCATTCAAATTATGCTATTATCAGTCAGCAGGATTAAAAATGTACTGTCCGTGTGTGTGTGTGTGTGTGTGTGTGTGTGTGTGTGTGTGTGTGTGTGTGTGCATGAATATTTGCGTGCTGATGCCTCTGAAGAGCCTGCGTAACGACAGCAGTCATTCACACCAGGTCCCAAATAATTCATTTTCTGCATCAGTTCCCCTTTTCGGTAAAAGAGAAGTGTGGAGACGTTTCATTAACAGAAAGGAGAATAATGGTCAAAACAGGCTCACGTTGCTTTGAATGAATGGGATTCCACTTTCATTCACTCTCGTTTTCAGTTGTTTGTGTACAGTTTGAAGGCACATAATCTTTTAGCTCTCGAGCCGAGTTTATATTCAAAACTGTGGGCCTAAAATAAGGTTCACTTTCCTCAAGAGGGCATTCTCAGAGAAGTGGGAACCTGTCATTGAAGGGAAAGAAAATAGGTGCGATTTGTTTTGGTAACTATGTCAAATGAGTCCACTCCCTGTTTTTGGTGGGGACATACTCCACGTCGGGTTTTAGCTGTGGCCTGCCACAGAGAGAGGGCAGATTCAGAAAGCTGGAAGCGTGCACTCTGCAAGTATTTGAATTATGCCATTGACGTCAGCACAGTCATAAAGTAGACGGCTGCCCTTCCCCTCAAGTATTCCCCTGCCAGCAGGCCTGTTCAGCCCAGCGCAGATGCATTCAAACACTCTCTGCTTCACAGACAGGCCTTTTGTTTGGGTATTTGGGAAGCATTTGAGCACCCCACCAGTATCACCACCACACCCTCTCTTGTGGAGCAGGAGAAAAAAGCTGCCATTTCAAAACATTTGCTACCACAAAGGACTCCACTTCAACCCAATCTTGATTACTGTAAATAATAAAGCACGACGTCCAAGTAATTATTTTTGGTCTATCATTACTTTATGATGACTACAAAATTGCACTTAGAATTTAAACAAATTTGGCTTTTGCCGCCATGTATCTTGGCTAACTCGTGCAATCTTTATTATTTTTTTTGGTGGGTTTCTTTTTTCTTTTCTTTTTTTTTGGGCAGTCTTGATTCAGTTAAGAATTTTGATTGCACCAATATGGACACATAAAAGCAGAAGACTTGTTTTATGTGTTAACCACTTCCAATTATCTTAATTGGCTTACTCACCCTAATGTGGTCTGAGACACATGCACACATACACACGTGTGCACAAATACACACAAACACATGTACAAAAAGACGCTGCTGCGCTGACCTGCCATACAGAAGCACGTTAGTTGAGGTCTTTTGAGGTTAGTCTCAGCTGGTCTTCATATGTTGTTGGAGACACTGATCCTCCATTGCACGCAACCTCCTTCGTCATAGTACCCCTGCTGCAGCTCCTCACCCCACTAATCATTCCTTCCCTAACCTTGCCTGGCCCAGCTCAAGCTGGCCCCGTTCCAGAGCATGTATATTTAATACGGTCTGTGCAATCATATTCAAGTTTCTTTCACGCCAACATGCCAGTAACCAACCCCGGGTTGGGGGCTGTGACCAGGTCTTCTTTTGCTAAACAAGCTTTTATTCATGATCTGAGTCAAGCAAAAGATATGTGATGAGACAGCTGTGAAACGCTGGTTTGCTTCCTTATAGATGCCACTGCTCTGTGATGCAGTAATTGAAAGGATGTGACCGTGCTTTGTTTTCTACTTGCAGATAGCAAATGGGATGATAGTATGACCTGTCACTCCCCGTCAATAAAATCATAAAAGATCATTCTAGTTTTGTTTTTTTACAACCTGAATCTTGTTTTTGCCGTTTTTGCCATCGTGTAGTGTGCTTGAGTAAGGAACTTGCTCCTACATGTGCTCGGGCATTACTCCTGGTTTTGCCCCGGATGCAGAACTGTGTGAGTAGCATGTATATCCGGGGGGGGGGGGGGGGGTTACAAATTCCATCTGGCAGTCTGATACTTGGAAATCCTGGGGAAGGTAACTTTTGGTTCTTATTTAATCATTTAAATCACACTTCTTCTACTGCATGATCATCCTATGGCCGTAGCTGTGTTGTAATGGCACTATGGCTCTAACCTTTGTGCGTCTTATTTTTGGATGCTTGGAATCTGTGATCTGAGATTGTACGGTCATTGCACTGTTGGAGTCATTGTTGGTTGTTCTGAAGAAGAGCATTATGAATGGTTTGAAGGAAAATTTAGAAATGGCTCAGGTGTGTCTTGAGAGTTTTATCAGATGAAGCTGAAAGATGTCATTGTGAAAGTTAGAACGCTTCCTAAACTGAAATGCAGTTGACTCATCTCCTCATCAAGCATTTTCTGCTGACTTACGTGTTGTAAACAGGGCGTAATCCAACGGTAAACTACTGCATAGGATGGCCTGCTGTTCTCTTCATGCAAGATGTTGTGTTACATTTCAAGACAGGCGAGCATCACCTGGAACTCAGATCTGCCCTCAAACTCGGTAAACAATGATGCATCTGTTATCCAAGCCCCTTATCCGAATTCGGGTCATGGGGATGCTGGAGCCTATCCCAGCAGTCATTGGGTGGCAGGCAGGGCGAGACACCCTGGACAGGCCGCCAGTCCGTCACAGGGCCAACACACACACATATTCACACCTAGGGACAATGTAGTACAGCTGATTCACCTGACCTACATGTCTTTGCACTATGGTAGGAAACCGGACGGAGCACCCGGAGGAAACCCACACAATGGTAAATGAACTGCATTTATAGTATAGCGCTGTTCTAGACTACCGACCACTCAAAGCGCTTTACAACACATGCCACAATAAACAATAAACTAAAACAAATAAACTAAATAAATAAACAATAAACTAAATAAATAAGCAATAAACTAAATAAATAAGTAAACAATAAATTGTGTGCTTTTAATAATGAACCGTAAGCGGTATGATAGGAACACTACTTTGAAACCTGGAAAACACCATGAGAAACGGACGTGACAGGAGCTCGGCTAACCAAGATGCATAGCGTCTCTGAGCCGTGCTACGTGTCCTTGGGGGCAAACGCCAGTGGTCCTGACAACGGGGAACATTGAGCCAGGGGCAGTACTGCCGCTCCCAGTGTGGGACTTCATCCCAGATAACACAGACAAAGCCTAATTTTGTTGCAGTGTGTTTGTGTGTGTGTATGTACAATTTGTGCGCAATTGTATGTTAGTTGCACAAGTGTGTATTTGTCTTTGAATGTGTGTGCATGCATGTGTAGTGAGAGTGCAGGTGTGGGAAAGAGATTTACATCAGATTAGATTTTTTATTTTTTTATTTTATTACTTTATTGATCCCCGTGGGGAAATTCCTCCTCTGCATTGAACCCATCCTAGCTGTGTAGCTAGGAGCAGTGGGCAGCTGCCGCGCAGCGCCCGGGGACCAACTCCAGTTGGTCTTGCCATGCCTCGGTCAGGAGTATTAACCCTAACATGCATGTGTTTTTGATGGTGGGGGAAACCGGAGCACCCGGAGAAACCCCACCGCAGACACGGGGAGAACATGCAAACTCCACACAGAAAGAACCCCGGATGACCCCCCCCCCCCTTGCAAGGTTGGACAACCCTGGGGTTCGAACCCAGGACCTTCTTGCTGTGAGGTGACAGCGCTAACCACTGCACCACCGTGCCGAACTTTTGCGAGTCAGACGAACATGGTAACCTTAGATTGGATAGATTAGATTGGATTACAATAGATTAGAGAGAATTCAGATGGGTCCTGGGGGGAGTCGACTCATTACGGCTGCAGAGAATCGGACACAGCCAGGAGAAAGCAAAATGAGGTAAAATTAGGAATGTAGAATAGGAATAGGCAAAGGAGACGTAAACCACAATGCAACCAGCAACATAATTTTACGAGAGGAACATCATTTAACTGGATTATGAGAATTTATGAAGCAAACAGTGGTGTACTGTTTGTACATTGTACCAAAGCATCATTAGAGCTTGCTTTGAGATGGAGCTGGATTTTTTTTTCACTTTTTCATTTTATTCACTCGTTCATGTATCATCTTATATGTACAGAGTAGATATTTCTTCTTCTTTTTAAGTATTTTCAGTCATTATCATGTAAGGACCACTTCATTAAATTTTTATTTATAAAATGTGTTTATGAAAAAATATATAGCATTTGATTGATTGATTAATTGATGATCAATCGATCGATTGGTTGTTTGACAGAGAGAGGAGAGTGCAATTCGGCGGGGGTGAAATACTGCGTAGAGGTAAATTGAAAAGCTGATTGAACAGTCCTGATGTGGTCTGTCTACGTCACTAAAGGGAGAAGAAGATGAACGAGACACAGTGAGAGAAACTCAAGCGCCCCCCCCCCCCCTACACACACACACACACCATAGTATGAGTAAAAAGATAATGTGAGGGCTGTGTGTGAGAGAGAAGCCCTAGCCGGCCCGCGGGCTTCGTGATGTCAGAACGGTCTTGGGGGGCAGTTGGATTATCAGAGGTGACTTGTAGTTCACGTTGAGCTCCCACGTGCCAATATATTTCCCATGTTTCCCTGTATCTGTGTGTGTGTGTGTGTGTGTGTGTGTGTGTGTGTGTGTGTGTGTGTGTGTGTGTGTGTGTGTGTGTGTCATACGCACGTAATGTGTGTGCCTGGCAAGAGCGGTGTATGTCAGAATCAGAGTCATCTTTATTGCCAAGTAGTTCAAGAACATACAAGGAACTGGACTCAGGATGTTGGTGCATGAGGGGAAAATTAACAGCAATAGTAAAATAAAAGTTAAAAGAGGATTAAAATATATATACAAGACTAAACTAAATAAATAAATAAAAATACAAGTATAAAAGAAAATAAAAATAAATAAATAAAAATACAAGTGCAGGAGAAAATAAAAATAGGTGAAATAAGGTGCAGTTAATCAGAACCACTGGGGATATGGCAAGTTCTCTTTACAAAATCTTAAATGAGAATTTTTAAATTAGGCGTTATTTACAAAATGAGAAGTTGTTGTAGAATAACATTTATTTACAGAGTTGTGTACATATGTCTGCATCATGAAAATGTTTGTGTGTGTGTGTGTGCCAAAACACACTTAGGAGCCACACTGGAATTGCTTTTGATGATTTTGCCCCAAATTAAGTCATTTAAATGAAACTACCACACCAAGAGGACAATCTGACATGCAACACATCCTTTCAGGCGCTCCAGAGAGTCCTGATCACCTACTTGTACCATTAAATTCTCGTGACTTTTTTGCATGTTATAGTTTCCTCATCTCATGTCTGTATTCCTTTTGCCCCATCTCGTGTCTTTCTTCTATCCATTCTGTATTGTTTCTTTTGTTTTTTTTTAAGAAACTGCCTGAAAAGTAATCTAAAACAAGAATATCAAACCCACTATTTTCTCTGAGGTTTTCCCTCTACTTTGATCGAGAACATTTCTTTTCATTTTTTTTTCTTTCCATTTTTCCAAGGATTCTGCTAGAAATGAGTGCCCTCTCCCCTTTAGGGAGTTGTTGTGTGTCATCATCACTTTATGGCTTACTCCATTGCGTTCCTCTCGGTTCCATAGGGAAAATCTGGTAGAAATGTGTGTGTGTGTGTGCACTTAAAACTGCGGAACGGACAGGGAACACAGTGGATGGCATGAGAGAATATAACTGGGTCCACTGAGGGGTGCATTAAGAACACACACACACACACACACACACACACACACACACACACACACACACATACACAAATTGTATTATGTGAACCGATCACTACTCTTCTTGTTGGCAGAACTGGTATTAAAACAGTACAAAGAGAAGTGTGCCATCAAATAAAACTAGGCTCTAGCTTAAATTTGTAAGAACTTTACTCCCAACAAGTCAAATTTCAATGTTTGCCCCATTTGCCCCTAAAATATGGAGCTTGAACTTTACAGTGTTGAGTATTTGAGGTACACAGGCAAACACGAAAAGGTTTGACTTTGGGTTAGGGTTAGGATTAAGGGACTTTTATGACAGAGGAATAAAGCGCAATGTAAATTTAGATAAAAATGGAATAATAAGAACCGTAATTAGTGTTTACGACTCAGAGAAATGTAGAATAATATCTACATTATATCAGCACCTAATGGAGAGAAGAGGAAACACAACATTATATCCATTTCCATTCCATTATCCAAACCGCTTGTCCTGCTCAGGGTCGCAGGGATGGTGGAGCCTTTGGGCAGCAGGCAGGGAGACACCCTGGACAGGCCGCTAGTCCATCACAGGGCCTGGCTGCCTGTCCAGGCCTCTCGTATATCAGCACCTAATGGAGAGAAGACAGGCCGCCAGTCAGGCTGCCGGTCCATCACAGGGCCGCCAGTCCATCACAGGGCCTGTACAGGCCACCAGTCCATCACAGGGCCTGGCGGCCTGTCCAGGCCTCTCGTATATCAGCACCTAATGGAGAGAAGAGGAAACGCAACATCATATGTAAAGCTGAAATGGGAAAAAGAACTAGGTGTGAATATCACAGAAGATGAGTGGTTGCATATTTGGAGAACAAAACAGTCTACAACATCCTCTCGTACCTGGGGAGAACGTTGTTGGAAGAATGTAATTAGATTCTTTATTACACCTAAAATTTAGAGTAAATACTTGTCTATAGCACAACCATGTTGGAGACTATGTGGGGCAATAAATGTAGACCATTCCCATGTAGTATTTTGGATTTGTCCTGAAATTGTACAGTTCTGGGAAAATTTTCATATGGTTATTAATGAAATTCTGGGCTAGATATATCTATGTGTAAAAAGGCCATTATGAAAAGATGGTACAAGGCAGAACCACCAACACAGGATGAATGGCTGAAAATAGTGAATGCAGTATATGATTTCTATATGAATGTAATATATCTGTTTCCGGTGTGGCAAATTCACATTTGCAGCAGCCTCACCCAGTACCGTCCACGCAGTGTCCTTGTCCATGTCTGCGTCTAAGTTTATGTCTTCATTTAATGGCGGGGAGAGCTGGCGCTGGATTGGCTGGGAGAGCCTAGTCTACTGTGTCCTGTGGGCCCAGGGACCACGGTCCTGCCCAGAGCTCTGCCTGAAGAGATAACACCGAGGGCGGTCTGACAGGACACAGAAGCGGGGCAGGCTAAGCTAACTGCTAGCCCATGTAGACCGGCAGTTCCGATAACACTGAGGGCGGCCTGGTGGCGGCCTGGCCTGGCGTTGACTGTGTTTTTAGTGTCATCGTGTGGCGTGTGGGGAGGCGTGTCGAAAGTGTCTGGCTGGGAGAGCTGGCGTTAGGTCGGCTGAGGGAGCCTGGTCTGCTGCATCCTGCGGGCCCAAGGACCACGGCTCTGGCCGGAGCTCCGCCCGAAGTGGAAACACCGAGGGTGGTCTGATGGGACGCAGAAGCGGGGTAGGCTAAGCTAACTGCTAGCCTATGCAGACCAGCAGTTCCGGCGGTCATCCTGACGGGCGTTCGTTCTCCTGGACAGTGATTTTTTTGTTTTTTTGTTGTTTAGTTCAGACATATGTGTTCGTTTGGATATATGTGTTCTTGTAGTTTTTGGATATGTGTTTTTGTCATTGTGTTGCACTGCTGTGGGCTGGGAGGAACGATGTTTTCATTCATTTCATGTACACAAGTGCATGGAATGAAATGACAAAGTGTTTCTGATTCTGATATGGAGCTGTTAACTCATAGGATAAGAACTCAAGAGGAAACGGTGTCGAGAGAAATGGATGATGTTTACATGTCAGTGACTGGATAAATAAATGATAGGCTGAATATGTCACAGAAATATATAGGCTTCATGGAAACAGTGCAGTCCTGACCCTTTTATGTTTCTATTGATGTGTCTATATATACTGGAAAACAATAAAGTATAAAAAATAAAATGGTGTGGATGTGTGTACTTCAAGCAGCTCTGCAGCCAGTTTGCCTAACTGCTGTTTCAGACTGCTGTTCAAGTTATGTTTTAAAATGGGTCCTGGGACCACTTCTGGCAGGCCCACACATACTGAGTGGCAGTGCATTTTTTGATCTTAAGTCAGGGACAGATACGAGATGTACATTTTGTGGGGCTGCTGATTAGAAGTTTTGAGAGGCCCTGCTTTTAAATTCAGAATTTGCCTCTGCGGTTTACCCTATGTGACCTCTTCCGCTCCATCAGGATGTGCTGTAATTCACTGGTCATAATTCACAGCCACAGATCAAAACATCATCATACTAGCTATTTAGATGTTGTTGTGTTGTTTTTGGTTTTTCCTGGGTTCCTGTAAATCAGATAAAGGGATTCGAGTGAAATGAACTTTGCCACTCTTCCACTTCGCAGAACATACAGAAGCCTTTGCATTAATCGGTGGTGTAATATCAAACCCCGTGCCCACCAGCTCTATTGCGTTGTTTGTCAGTGAGGGTGTTTGGTGCGTGTTGTAACTTATGTTGGAAGAAGAAGAAGTGCTGCAGTGCTTACAGAGCTGAGCATCTCCGCATGCCGTCTCTGGTCTTTGTTAGGAAGTGTTGCGTAAAACCGTGTCAAGGGTTCTTCTGGTTTAGGTGCCTCATACTTTCTGTTTCTGGTAAATCTGAAATGCAAGTTAT